>NC_034594.1:6743697-6751879 GCF_900095145.1 Mus pahari | reverse complement strand
CTCTCTCTGTCTCTCTGTCTCTCTGTCTCTCTGTCTGTCTGTCTGTCTGTCTGTCTGTCTCTCTGTCTCTCTCTCTCTCTGTCTCTCTGTCTCTCTGTCTCTCTGTCTGTCTGTCTGTCTGTCTGTCTCTCTCTCTCTCTCTCTCTCTCTCTCTCGCTCTCTCTCTCTCTTTCGCTCGCTCACTCTCTCTCACTCTCTCTTGCTCGCTCTCGCTCTCGCTCTCGCGCTCTCTCGCTCTCTCATACTTTCCTGTAGGACTAATACTTTACATTGGGTCATAGTGGTAGTTAATTTTGTGTCATTAAGACATTTTGTAAGGATAATCTGGTAGGTCATGAATTTTCTTAGTTGTTACTTTAGAATATCTTCTTTAATTCCTCAGCATAGCATTGCAAAGTAAAGTAATCTTCTTTTTAGACTTGAACTATGTCATTCATTTTCTCATCTTGTATTCTACTCAGAAATATGTTGTTACCCTAATATGTTTGATGGTACATGTGATTTACTATTTTTTATCACTTGTGTTTCTCAGAGAGCCTGGGGCAAGAGCTTTATGCTATTAATTCTTGATTTATTTGACTTTTGTTTATTTATTTATTTGCTTGTTTTTTGTTTGTGTTTATGACTTCCCAACAGTCTTTAATGCTCTTATCACTCTCTATTGTTTTTACTACATTTCTGTGAAAGTCATATGTCAAAACAACAGGGCTCTGCTTCTGACGTTTCTTTGTTCCACATCACCTAGTTCACTGCGGAAGCTGCCAATCAAAATTTGTACCAGCTTTATTGACCTCTTCATCTTGAGATTTGAGATTGATTCTTTCCCAGGGTCTCTGTCTCCCAGAGCAATTTTAAATCAAGAGAACTAGTTCTTCCAAATGGTCACTCTAACTATAAGCTGCTGGAATTATGCAAAGAGAATTCCTTTTCCAAAGCCTGGTGCCTGCAGATTTCAGATTCATTGCCTTTTGGGATGCAAACTGGAGACAGTTGTTTAAAATGGTCCCTTTGCAAGTATTGCCACTATCTGCACCTACCATTGGCTGGTATTCTCTCTTAGGGCCTTACCTCTGTGCCAGGGAAATTCTGCACAGCTATACAGTCTGTGTATCAAGTCCCGCAATATTTTTTCCTTGCTGTCCTACAGTCACAGTTCTCTGCATATAAGTGAGTCTGACTGTCTACTGCTTGATGCCAGTATTTTCCAGGGGTCACATATGTTATTATGGATCCCTGCCCTGTTGTTTGTTTTGTTTTTGTGGAACATCAGGTAAGTACTCAGTACTTCTAGTCAGCAATTTTTACAGATCTCAGAGAATCTTTTATTTCTTAAAATATAGGCAGGTTGTTATATAAATTTTATCTCAATAAATTACATGGGTTATCACCTATGCCTCTTGTTGGTTCTTTTAGAATAATGGTAAAATTAAAAGACAGTAAGTCTACAGACAGACATGGCTACTGTGTGCATCTTGGGTAATAGTACATTTAGGTTCTAAAGTGGCTTGACCCTCTATCTTCAAACCTTACAGTACCATTTCCTGGTTTCTAGGCTGTCACTGCTGACCTTGCCACCTGTAGTTATTCCACTGTCCTGGAGAGTGGCTGGGGCTTTGTACATTGTCATTTGAGTTTCCAGGAGCCATTGGAACTGAGCTGGGCTCGGTAATTCACATGTAAACAAACAATTTATGTGCGATCTGCCATAATAAAAATAAGCAAATATTTGTATGGTGTTTTGCCATATAACTTTCTGTTCATTTTTATTCAAGAAAGATTTTCTTATTGTTGGGGAATATAAGACTTCACAACCAATGTATCAATTCTTTCTGTGATGACAGTAACATTTAGAAAGTGAAGATGCTTTTAACATTGTAGATAACATCAGGTGAATTAAATATTGACCCTTACACAAGTACAGTCCAAGGTCAGTCCTTTCAAATAAAAGCAGTAAGTGACAAGGAATAGGGATACAATGGATGAAGCGGTCAATGAACTATTTTGTATGTTTGTATATACAACAAATCCTCAAGTTTGATTCTTCAAAATCAATTGCAATCTGATTCCAGACCCTCACCCATCCATAGCTTTATCCCAATGTACAAGGGCACAGGCAATCAACGTGGCGCCTGGGCATTTCTATGAATACCCACTTCACTGACTCCCTTGAATGAGCTGTTCTCTCTGCTGCTTCCTTTATACTTGTTGGAAGAGAACCGTGTACCGGGTGATTCACACATACTGCAGACCTCCCAGAATTCCCCTGGCCTGCTAGCTTCTGCTCATGATACAGTGGAGTCCTCCTCCGTTCCGCATGGTCATCTGCCTCATTCTTACATTTCAGGAATCTACTCCTGGGCCCTAGCATATAGTTAATCTCTAATTTTCTTCCTTCTCCCCTCTTCCCCCGTGGGCCATGCCCACTTGTTTATTCTAGCAACTTTCCTCGATGAGTTTAAGTTTCATAAAAGTCATATAATAATAAGAATAACCCCATGAGGGTCTTATATATGTTGTCCTCGGTTTATGGATGACAACTTAAGGTCAGGAAGATTGGAATATCATACCCGAGATCACACAGTAGCAGTGCCAAATAGTCTGGCACTTGATTGTTCGAGTTACCTTGTTGAACACAGAGAAATCAGATGATACAAAAATAGGAAACTTAGATGAAAGGACATTGCCACTACTTTGCAGTTTTTGCTGGTATGTGACCAAGCCATTCCAGTTGACCTGTGTGTCTCGAGGGGCAAAGGTCACATTTAATGAACTGGTAGTGCAGTAGCAGGACAGCCTTGTGTGCAGTTGGGTTTCTGCTACACAGTACTTTTCTCATTTCTGCCACCCCTTCCCAAGCTGAAAAGGCGCTAAGATCCATGTGTGTATCCTCCAGCAACCTGCAAAAGAAAGTAAATCACTCTTTGAAGTAAGTGAAATGGATTGCTCTTCAGCCAGTCCATTTCATTTGCCATCTCTGGTCAGCACCATTTGTTCACAGGGAGAATTCAGTGGATTCAGCAGTTTTCTGGAGACTCTCATCATGCTCGGTGATTATAAAGGCAGGAAGGCACTGTACTCAGAGGATTTCAGTTGTGAAGGATTGAGAGGTTGGGACAATGTTCTTCTTTGTGTGGTTTCTAATGTAGAGATGAAGATGGTGCTGTTGCCATACATGAGGTGAGCAGAATGTCTAACTAGCTGAAAGTAGATGACATCCCAGATTTAAATACACTCGGGGGCTTCTGCTAGGGCTGCTTACCATTAAAAAAAAAAAATCAAATGGGAGAAATTTGTTCCTGTCTCAGTAGTAGGTTTAAAGAATAACCTGGATGAATTTTTCAGGCCTTAAAGCCTTGTATTACTTCATCAGAGATTCGCATGCTGTTATTACACATAAATGTGTGTAATAATTATCTTCCCCCAAAGAATTTCTAGATAAATCTATGGTGGTATTTCTAACCAGCAAAACAATAGAGTATGACTACTCTTTGTTAAGCTTCTGTAAGAAAATTACATGGTGTACACAAGTACATTTTCATCATAATTGGTCTTTTTTAATAGAAAAAAATATTTCTGTGTAGGTGTAAAAACAAGGGATTTAAAATCCAGTTTTCTAAAATCGAAGAGTTTTCTTCTGGTTTACTCAGTGTTTATGTAAAGAGGACTTCAAATGTATGCTATTTTAGTATGTGATATTAAATGTACCTTAGGATAATAAAAATCACAATTTAGTAGATCTTCTCCATTGTCTTACTTGAAAATCTTGTTCAGCCTGAAAGGATGTTTTCCTTTTCTTGTATCTCTTCTTCAGTGGTGGATTTCTTATATTTGGCGATGCATTCCAGAGTGGATGGATGCCCATCACCAAGTATGATGCTGATTATTTACACAGTAGAAAAGTGCTTACCTGAACTGTTAGACAGACAGCAGAAATCTGGGATGTGAATTGAATGGAAGGAATTTATCACATCAGTTCCATTTGTAACAAGAAAGTCTGCGCTTTCTGCGAACCCCTTCTCTGATTTGCAGAAAAACCACACTGTAGATTCAGATGAGACAGAACTCCTATGTCACAGTTAAATGTATTACTTCTTGGAGTTCAGTGTGCATATGCATATATTTGTGCACACTTGTGTGTATGTAATGGTAAAATGTAATAAGGTCTAAATGGCAAGAACGAAGATGCTAGAAGAAAAGAGAAGAGGTAGAGTTCATATTTTAGTTAGGAAATTTTTTTTAAAATATTATTTGTTTTAAGAAATGAAATAAGGCTGAAGTTTGCATAAAATAGTCCCACGCCCACCAGGGAGAGTTCTGAAGAAATGTTATGAGGCCTGGGGCAAGAAGCAGTATGGCGCCTGCAGCAGGAAAAGCCAATGGTGTGCTTGACAAAGGGTGGGGCATAAGTTTCCTTTCAATTTATTGTTTTGTATGTATTTCATCACAACAATGGATAGCTATTGAATGCACAAATATTGGTAATATGGAAAATAAATTATGGACTTTAATCTTATTTGAATAACAAACATGGTAGATTTTACTAATCCTCTTTTATTTCGAAGAATACTAGTCTTTGTGGTATGTAGATGACTGGTCTAATTATGTAACTAGTAATTAAAACATGAAATTTGCCCCTGGGATCCTAATGGGATAACCCGCATTTCTACTCTCCATACTTGAGATAGTAAGTCAGTCACTACTCCAAGCTGTTGACGTGAAGCCCAGAGAGTAGAAGGGAGGCAGATTAATGCTTTTGATGGCTCGAACTGCATCGGGTCTAGTTCTGTCCCCCTTTCTCCCTTCTGCTGTTTACTGGGATGAACTCATCACTCATCAAAGTGTGTTTTTTTTCCCTTTTGGGTACATCCTATATGTTGGATTTTTGCATTTGTTTTTTATATATATATTTATTATACACAGTTGGTTACATTAGATTATTTACATATATGTGTGTGTATATATGTATATATATATATATATATATATATATATATATATATATATAAAACATATTTCTGCCACATTAATCTCTCTCGTTACCCTCTCCTATGCCCCAGTCCACTGCCACAGTTCCCTTTCTCTTCTCTACTAGTCCATTCTCCCCACTTTCTTTCCCTTCATTTGTCTTGTTTTGTTATGTTTAGATTCAATTTGACTACTCACTGAGTTTCTTTAGGATTGCTCAGAGGACCATGAGTGAGGGAATTGTTTACAGAGTTGAGGATATCTTACATATAGCTACTCCATTGAAGAAAACATTTCTTCCCTTCTCCCAGCAAAGGCTAGCTGTGAATTCAGTTTTAAAAGGAATACATAGTCAAGTCCTAAATAATCCTCCTGTAACATATTTTGTTCTTATCTTTTTCTCTTTTCTTCAATATGGCAGAAGATATGTTATTTGTAAAAAATAATACAAGTTTTAAAACCACTATCTTCATCTATTTTGTGTTACCATAACAGAATAACAGATAGATAATGTACTGTAACCAGAACTTTACTTAAAATCCATACATTTTAAAGGCACTACAGCTTTTAAGGTATTTACCTGTGTCATATCATAATGGAAGGCAAATCCAGAGAGAACAAGAAAGGACAAAGTATGCTTTGCTATCCTTGTAAGACTAAAACTTCTCATCACTCTTACATTAGTGGTGGTATTTTCTGAAAATAGCTAGGCATGGCCATCTAGAATATTGGCCACTCCCACCCATAATCTTGGCCACTCCCACCCATAATCTTGGCACCCAAGAAGCTGAGACCAGACAATGACTGCAAATTCCAGATCAACCTGAGTTACATGGTAAGTTCCAGGACAGCTTCTTTCAATAAACAAGCAAATATAACAACAAATTACTTCACATGAATTTGGGGGGACCCATTTATATGCAATCAGCCATCTATTTATTACATATCATGTAAAAATAATCAAATCATATATACCCAGTGGATTTTGATTTTTTGATTATAGATCGATCCAGGAGTTTGTAAAAAAAAGACAAAAAGAACATGTTTCATCTGTTTATTACAATTATCATCATTTACATCTTCTTATTCTTCACTTCTCAGTAGAATATGCATGGTCACAATTTTCTGTTGTGGAAATATATAACTTGACAAAAATAAGATACATTTAGAGGGAAAAATTCCTCCTTAGATAAACTGCTTAGTCAATTATTTTATTTTGTTGTGATTATATACTATGCATGGCAGTACATTATATGAGGACATTTTTATACATGTCTATATTGTACATTGAGCATACTCCTCATCATGTCCCCCACCATCCCCTGCCCCACACCCCTACTCCCTTCTGTTACTCCCTTTTGTTCCTCTAGATAGCTCTGCTCCACTTTCACTCTACACATGTCTCTATGAATATATATATATATATATATATATATATATATATATATATATACCTTTATGCATACATATACACATACATGCCTATATGAACATATATATACATATATATTCATACATGCCTTTATACATCCATATATATTTACCTACATGCCTTTATGCCTATATAGAGAAAGGGAGACACATACATGCCTGTATACATAGATATATATTATATATATAGGCCTTTATTCATCCATACATATACATACATGCCTTTCTACATCCATATATGTACATGCATACATGTATGAAGTTATATATACATACATGCCTTATGCATGCATCTATATAAAACCTCACAAATGAGAGAAACAATACAATACCTGGTTTTGTGAGTCTGTCTTAATTTAGTTATATGATTAATTCCAGTTGTATCTGTTTGTGTAGCAAATAACACAAGTGCATTCTTCTTCATGGTGTAAAAATATTCTACTGTGTATAAATGTCATATTTTCCTTTTCATTCCTCTATTTTTGGACACTATTGTGGAAAGTCCCATTAAACATTAATGTTAACCCTTGGGGTGAATAAGCTGGGACAGTATTGCTGAGTCACTAGGCAGACCTATTTTCAGTTCTTTTGCTGTTTTTGTCTTTTAGCTCCACACTGATTTCCGTAAAGGCCAAACCAGTTTACACTCCTGCTAGCAATATATAAACATTGTTTCATCCACAGACTTTGCCAGCATTTGTTGTTGCTTTCTTCTTATTTTTAGATTTGTTTTTATTATTGTTTTATTTTTATGTCTATCTGGGGTCTGGACATATGAATGCAGATACCCTTTGATGAGAGAAGCCCAGATTGAAACCAGAATTATAGGAGCTGTGAGATGCCTCACATACAATCTGAAAACTGAACTCAGCTCCCCTGGAAGAGCAGCATGAGCTCTTAACAATTCCTCCAGCCCAACTGTTATTTTCTTACTGATTGCAGCTCTGACTTGGACGATGTGGAATCTCAATGGAACTTTAACTTGCATTTTTTGATGACTAGTGGGGCTGGTTATTTTTTTCATATATTGGTTATTTATATTTTATCTTTCAAGATAGTATTGTCTATTAGTTTTTATTTTTTTACTCATTTTTGTACTATTTGTATTTCTAGATGTGAATCTTATGTTTAATGTTTAACTAGCAAATATTTTCTTCTATTGTACAAAATCTTTCTATGGATTAACCACCTCATTTTCCATGGTGATAATTTTAATTTTATGAGTTTCCATTTGCCAATCCTTGACATTTTTTTCCTGAGTGATTAGAGTCCTAATCAGAAAATCTTTGCCTATGCCTATATTTTCTACTTTCTTACAACTGTTTATCTAACTAACAGCGTCAGAGTTTCTTACATTCAGGGATGCTATCTATTTAGAACTGACTTATGTCCATAGCGAGGAGAGATGATGGAGTTTCCCTTTTACATATGGATCTCCATTTCCCCTACTGTCATCTGCTGAAGAAGCTATCCTCTCATTTCGTAAATGTATCTGCTTGTAGTCTTTATGACAATCAGATAGACATAGGTAGATGTGATTATACGCAGATACTAACTAACCCATTTATTTACTTGTCTGCAATTATGTGAGTACTATTAGTTTGTTACAACGGCTCAATAGGATAACTCAAAATCAAGAATGGAAATAATGGAGAAAGAGGAACACTCCTCCATTGCTGGTGGGATTACAAGCTGGTACAACCACTCTGGAAATCAGTCTGGCGGTTCCTCAGAAAATTGGACATAGTACTACCAGAAGTTCTAGCAATACCTCTCCTGGGCATAT
>NC_034594.1:6672961-6742212 GCF_900095145.1 Mus pahari | reverse complement strand
ACTCACTCTGTAGACCAGGCTGGCCTCAAACTCAGAAATCCGCCTGCCTCTGCCTCCCGAGTGCTGGGATTAAAGGCGTGCGCCACCACGCCCGGCTGCATTTTCTTGATTAATGATTAATGCTAGGAGACTCAGCTCACTACAGTGATCTCAAACCTGTCCTAACTTCCCTTAAAAACTGAGTATGATCTAAGAGTTATAAGCTGAAATAAACCCTTTCCTCCCCAAGTTGCTTTTGGATATGTTTTTTCATCACTGCCATAGAAGCCTCAACTAAGATAAAGCTAGCTGTCAAATTGACAGGATCTAGAACCACCTACTGGAGAAACCTTCGGGCAGAACTGTGGGTGATTCTGTTGGGTAGAACAGCCTCTGGCCGTGCCTGTGGGGAATCGTTATTTTAGGTGCCACAGGCTACTGGAGGTGTCATCATTCCCTTGATAGAGAGTCTTTAAATATTAACTGGCATAATTAAGATGATCCCTGCCCCCTACAGACATGGCCATGACCCAGCCTGGGTAGACAATATCTTATTGAGCTTCTCTTCCCAGGAGATTCCAGGCTGTACCAAGTAAACAATTGGAGCTAATCATCAAATGCTCCTTGGCTTGTCAACCTTGACACACAAACATACCACTCTTAAACCATAAACGTCTATCCTTTCCTCCAAACTCATAATGTAAATGACACTCTACCTTTAAAAGTTCAAAATCTCTTTATTTTTTTAAAAAAAAAGAAATGGTTAATACATAATTCTTATTATATAAACAAAGAAACAGGTCACCGGGAGGAGCAATTAGATCAAAATAAACCTAAGTCAGGGCAGTTGTCACATCCTGTACCTCATGTCCAGCATCTGGGTCTCACCTTCTAGGCTCCAAAACCTTGGGTCGCCACCACTATCCATCTGTGCCATCTGCAGCACACACAGCTTCTCTCTTAGGCTCCATTCCGTACCTGCAGCACTCCTTGGCAGATGCTCATTTGTTATAGTGTCTACAGTATCCCAGAGTCTCCACTGCAATTGAGACTTCACCTTCATAGCTTTATTCGATTATCTCTCCGGGCCTCTCAACAGGGACTCTGACTATGACTCACACGGGCAGACCTCAGCCTCTATGTAGGACCTCTTCAATCATGACTATTTCACACCTTTAGAACAAGGACACAGAGACACTGCTTACATTGCTAAGTTCTTTTACCAGCTCAAGATGTAGCTGAGCTGAGACACCTTGGACCATCGATATATCAGCTTCACTGTTCTGAGCACAAGGAAACTCTTCCCTTTGTGCCAAAGAACCACAGGAAGTTTCACCTCAGTGGTGCTGATGCCTTTAACAATTGTAGCTGCTTCTTCAGCCCCAGCCTACAGTCCAATGTATTACACAAATAGCACCACCCCTGTGTCTAATAAAAAATTTCTGTTCCTCTCTAAAACATTGTAAATCAGGCCTTGACTGTCTACACTTATGTTTCAGTTAGGATTTGACTGCTGTGAATAGCTACCATAGCCACAGTGATGCTTATAATGGCATTTACTTGTAGCTGGCTTACAGTTTCAGTCCATTATCATCAAGGTGGGAGCATGGCAGCATCCAGGTGAGCATGGTGCAGGAGGAGCTGTAAATTCTACATGTTCATCTGAAGGCTGCTAGGAGAAGACTGGCTTCCATGCATCTAGGACCAGGGTATTAATGCCCATGACAACAATGATATCCCTACTCCAAGACCACACCTCCTAATAGTGCCATACCCAGGGCCAAGCATATTCAAAATATCACAACTCCTATCTGCTTTCTTATTTTTCCTCTAAGTTCTTCTATTTCTAATTTCCCTCATTTTCTCCTCAAGCTTCCTCTAAGACTATGGATTAAGCTCTGTTTCCAGCATTCAATATCCTTTCTGATCTGAAGTTTCAAAGTCTTTTAGAGCCAACAAAGTTCACATGGCCTGAAAAAACACATGTTCAGCTTCATCATGGTAACAGCTCCACTCCCTTGGTACCAGTTCATATAGTAGTTTCATTTTCATTGCCGTAATAAAATGCCCTAATAAAAAGAAACAACAGAGAAAGGATGTGGTTCAGCTCACAATGCCAATTTATAAAACATCATTGTGAAGAAGTCCATGCAAAACTTTTAAATAGTTTGTCATATCACAATCAGTCAAGAGAAAAAACAAAACGAATGGACATGTGTTCACTTGCTTACTTAGCTTTCTTCACTCATATAACTTAGAATGTGCAACTAGGGAATGGCACCTCCTACAATGGACTGAATTTTCTGACATCAACTTAAGACAGTCATCCATAGGTCATTCTAATGTAAATAATTCCTCACTGAGACTCTGCCTGAGTAATTCTTAGTGTTTGTTGTGCAACGTTGAAAATGAAACCTCATCACAAAGGGGTCATAGAGTACTGTTCCACAGATTCAGATAGCAGATGAATCTAAGCAATGTGTGTCTGGTCAAAATTTCTGCAAGGACGTCATGAAATATCAGTCTTTGAAGCTGTCAGTTCAAAAGCTTAAGTTGCAAAGGAGACTGCAGAACATCAGAGAACTGGAGATGACAGACCCTAAGTACATTTGCTGATAAAAGCGGTAGGCATGGAACAGAGTTGGCCTAAAGGAGACAGTATGTATACTAAAGTTGTCAGAACTGAAACAGTGGGGTTGCCCATGCCCTTTAGAACCCAAATAATTACATTATGAACCCTCAATACTGAAAACTAGCTGCAAGATTTAGTGTTTGTTCTACTGGGTTTTGGTCTTGCTTTGGTCAAGTCATTCTTTGCTATTTCTGATTCTTCCATTCTAAAGTAAGCGTAGTCATTCAGTGTCATTAGAATGTTAGTATTAGAATTTGATCCCTGTTTTTGTAGGAGCTCACAGTTGAGAAATTTTCACGACCCTCTGATGAGATGTGGACCCAGCTCTGTTGGAATTCTTAAAGACTGTGGGGAATTTTCCAGTTGGATTATATTCTATATGATGAGACACAAGGGAAACTTTGAAGATAAGATTATGATTTGAAAGGACATGTTTGGGTAGCAAGTGGGCAAGTGTTAGAGTTACAGTTTAGTGATAAATGTCCTTGTGACAAGATCTAGAACCACCTAAGACACAAGCTGACAGATTTATCTGTGGGGCGTTTGTAGAGTAGACTATCATCTGAGTAAGCCAGTGATGGATTATCTTCATTAGGGTCATTGAGGCAGGAAGACTACCAACCGTGGGCAGCAGTAGTACCTGGGATGGGACTCTGAGCTATATAGAAGAATTGTGATGTGTGCGCAGCTATTTGTCAATGTCTGCTTCTTGGCTGTGGATCTGATAGGATAAGCTGTTTCAAACTCCTGCCACTTCTGTTTCCTTGCTATGATAGACTGTACCCTGAACCTGTGATCCAAAATAGGCACTTTCTTCTTCAGGTTGATTTTGTCATGATACTTTATTATAGCTAGAAGAAAGAGTGCATATAGCACTTGATGTAAATGACGGGTTATAAATTCTTTATAAGAATTCCGTGTCTACCACTTTGCTGAAAGATGACATGAATTCTTAGCATCTCTAGTAGAATCTTTGTGGTCTCTTATGTAAAGTCACATCTCACATCTCCCTTTCCTGTTTACATGCTTTGTGTTTCCCTTATTGTGATGTCATTTAGGTTTATGTATGTCTAGCCTTTGATATTGAGATATGTTGCTTCTATTCCCAGTCTCATCAGACTTTCAACAAGAATGGGTATAGGAGTTTGTCAAACATCTTTATGGCATGTATTAAGATTACCTTGTGAATTTTGTTTCTTTATGTAACATAGTACATATATTTATTTGCATATATCAAGCTGTATCTGGATCCCTAAATGAACCCAACATGATCATAGCGAGTGATCTTTGTGATGTATTATTGAATTCTTTTTCTAAGTATTTCACGGTTTTATTCATGTGTATCAAGAAGACTGGCTTTTCATTTTCTTATTTTGATATGTTTTTATCTGATTTTTATATTGGGTTAATACTAGCATCTTAAAAAATAGGTAGCATTCCTTCCCTTTCTATTTTATGGAATAATTTGACAAGCTTTGAATTCATTCTTCCTTAAACATATAATAGCATTCAGCTGTGAGTCCATCAGGGCCTGGACTTTTTCAGTTGAAATATTTTCTATTCATTACCAATTCAATTATGTTGCTCATTATTAATATGTTTAAATTGCTTATGTCATCATGGTTTAATTGTGATGGGTTATGTGCATCTAGAAATTCCTCTGATTTATTGAGACTTTATATTAGTGGGTTATACATTTTCAGAGTTTGTCCTGGTGATTTTATGAATTTCATTGGTTTCTATTAAAATCTCTTTATTTCCATCTCTAACTTCATTAATATAGGTCTTCTCTCTCTATTCATTAGTTTGGCTAAGAGCTTGATGATTTTGTTTATCTTTTCAAAGATCCAATTATTTCATTAACTTTTGTATTAATTTTCATTTGCATTACATTAATTTCTGCTCTGATCTTAATTAATTATTTCATTATTAATTTTGCAGATAAGGGATGGAAGATTATGTTTTCCAGGGCCCTAAGAACACTGTTAAATTATTTGAGATCTCCTATACTTTTTAATGGAGGAGCTTGTGTATTAACCTCTTTATGACTGCTTTCATTCCATTCTATAATTGGTACATTTTGTTTTTATTTTTATTTGGTTCTAGATTTTTTTTATTTAAATCTCGATTTCTTTGGTGACTCACTTATCATTTAATAGCTTCTCTATTGATGAGGCTTTCCAAAGGGTTTCATTTGTTTAACGTTCAATATTTTAGTTTGTCTCTTTTTAAAAGTATTTCTACCTCCCTACTGAATTACACATTTATGTTTTATGTTCAATTGCTTATTTCATCCATCAGTATTCACCTTCATTGAGACAATATGGACCCTCAGCTTGTCTCTTTTATATTTCTGTCTCCTCACTGAATTACACTTCATGTCCTGTACGCACTTCCTTGATTCACTCACCCTCATTTGACTTCTCTTGGGATTCATTCAGGCATTGGCATCTTCTTAGCTCTCTTTGGATATATTTATTTATCATTGTTTAAACTTTGCATCTGAGATTTTGACTAATCCATGCTCACTGGAGGAAATTAATGTACAGAAGTCACACTGCCTTGAATTGTCATGTTTCTTGTGTTTTTACATATTTATTGTGTTTAGAGTAGATCATTTAACTTATTTTTTAATCACTCTGTTCTTTCCATGGCTGTATTCACAATGTTCACAGGGTACTGGGATCTGCATTATAGTGTTCTTGAGGTGTCTTTTTCCTTGGCTAGAGTTATTGTGGAACAGGATTAAACATTCCTTTAAAAAAAAAAGGATACTGTTTGCAAAAACTATCAAAGAGGAGGGCCAATGTGAAAATACAGGAATAATCAAATTAGAAATAATCGCCTCTTAAATACCAGTTATTTTATGAAGTAGAAGAACATGGATAAATATTGTATGCTTGCACTAACACATGTGTTTCTGTAGATACAAGTAGAAAAAAATGGGCAGAGAGAGAGAGTAGTGATTAGTATCCAGTTAACAGAAAAAGAGGAGGGGGGCAGGGAGGAAATACAGGGGAAAGAAGAGAGCTGAGTGGGGAGCAGATGAGGCAGCTTGGGCTAAAGTTTGAATGCAAAGAGAGGAGTAAAGGAGTCGGGTATCTAAACCAGTCTGAGATCTCTGCAGACTGGGCAAGGCCACCCCATAAACTGGACTACTGACCTGTGTTCTCTCAGAAATATTTAAGTAAACAAGAAAGAAAGAAAGAAAGAAAGAAAGAAAGAAAGAAAGAAAGAAAGAAAGAAAGAAAGAAAGAAAGAAAGAAANAAAGAAAGAAAGAAAGAAAGAAAAAGAAGGAAGGAAGGAAGGAAGGAAGGAAGGAAGGAAGGAAGGAAGGAAGGAAGGAAGGAAGGAAGGAAGGAAAAAGAGAAGAGAAGACCTTGAGACAAAACAGGACACTGTTGGTCTGTGGTTGTGTTCTGGGAAGGTGTGAACAACCATCTATGTACCCCAGATGAGACACCACCAGCAAACCAAAGAGGGTCTAGATCAGTGAGCAGGTTAGCTTCTTGCTGTTACTCAGGGCAGGATAGGGGAAGAGTTCCAAGAGCAGATCACCAATGAGGCTGCTCTGCTGAACCTCTCTGATCGACTTACAGGCAGATTGGAATCGACTCTTGCCAGAAACTGTTAGTTCCAATATCCTCGGGGAGGCTCTTCAGGAGCTTCCACACTATGAATTTGGTTCGCTTCCTGAACATTGTGTTTAGTTGCTTCCTAAGACTAGTGCCAGCATAAAACTCTGTGACCAAGAACAACTTAGAGAAAGGGTTCATTATAGTTCATAATTCTAGGTCATCTTTTAACACTAAGAGAAGTGAAGAAGTTCAGAGAAGGAACTGAAACCAAAGTGTTGGATGACAGCTGCTTATGGACTTCTTCCCCATTGCTTTCTCTGCCAGAGTTACTATATACTCCCAGGACACAGTACCATCCACCATGACCTGGACCTCTCTATGTCAATCGTTAGTCAAGAAAAGGAAACACAGATTTGTCTACCAGCAATCTGAGGGTACTGTTTTCTTAATTGAGTTTGCTCTTCCAAGATGACTTTAGCTTGGGTCAAGTTGCCAAAAAAGCCGACCAGGTATAGAGTCTGAGTTCAGCCTAGCCTGCTTTCTTGTTCTAGCCTCGACTCTCTTAGCATTCCTCCCTAGTCTGCCAGAGGCCTGCCTCACTCCCAGATGGATCTTTGGGAGGTTTAGGTCACAGATACTGTTCTCATTATTGGGTGGTGTTTTACAGGTAAAGTCATAGATCTGGTCTCACCTCTGGACAGTTCAGGAGATGGATGGGTTATGGATGCTGTTCTTGTCTGTGGGCACTTCTTCCCAGGTTACATCCTAGATGATAACCAGTCCTCTAAGCATTCATTCTTTGTCTTGCTTGGTACCCTGCTTTGGATGTAAGTGTATTCTCCCTCAGATTCTGGGTCTGAAGAGATGTCCATTTTGCTGATCTGGGTATGATTCCAATTATTCCCCATATTCTTAAAGAACCTTATTGACCAGGTTTCGGTAAATGCCTTAGTCCTGTGCCATTTGCACTGGGTTTTCTGAGAGTGTGGCTCATAGAGTGTACAGTGTTATCAAAGTACCAACACAGCACAAGTCTTTCCAAATGCTTTCTAATTGCTGTTCTTGGTTTAGTGCAGGGAAGACAGGATTTCGCAGCATCTCTTGCCTCTGTGACTACAGCATACAATTTTGGTCTGCTTTCAACATTTTACTGCTGTTGTTCTCCTTCAAATGTCTCTTACTGAGAGTGAAGTGCTGATTTTTTGTGGATCTCTATCTTAAATGTGGCTCTATTCACTTGTTTCTCTGGGTGGGAAGAGTTCTGCAGACCTGTCAATTAATCTGGGGCAAACTCCGGATTTTTGGGTGACGCTTTCTCTTTCATTTTGCCATTAAACTGGGTATTGTTTTAGCCATCACTACTTCTTCTCATGGCTGTAATTCTAATTTTCCCAGTTTCCTGGAAATTGTTGCTGACAATACCTGTGTATCAACAGGTATCTTCTCTGGTCTAGTATTTATTTTTTAAGTTGTTTATTGTTCCATTTTTCAGAAGGCAAATGGACTTGGTTCTACTTTTTTATATAAATTTAATGGAGTATTTTGATTAAAAGATTTTGTTTAATTAACAAATGGGATATCCTGATACAGAAACATTAGAATCGCATCCCAATCAATCACACTGAAAATCACTTAGAGACTTTCCAAGTCAACAGGGGTTGAATTATATTAAGTGGTATTTCGATATAGAGAGTAAATTCTGTTTCCTCTGGGAATAATAGCACAACTGTCAGTAAAAGCACTTACCCCTCTACACAAAGTCATTTGCTTTTATGGATTTGCTCTTGTGTCTAATAAAAGCAATGTGTGTGTGTTAACTGACTTAACTCGACCACTTAATTTCCTTGGGGGAGGCACGTGACTTAAGTCTGTTCTGTCAAACCATAACTCCTGACGTGTCTAGAACAGCAAATGTCCTTTTTGTGAGGGTATGTAGAACAGTGTTTAAATCCCTATGACTGCTTATAGGTGCTATGTAGATCTGAGAAACCAGCATTAGGATAAAATGAGAAGAGGTAGAGCGAGTACATCTGTGATGACAGTGAGAAGTATCTGACTCAGTGCACCTAAATTTAGCAATGCTAGTCCTCATGGTTAGTGTTTCTATGGCTGGGATTCAACACCAAAAGCAATTTTTCTCTCTTGGATTAAACTACCTCACACATGGAAGTCAGGTTAGGAACTCAAGGCAAGAACACGGAGGCAGGTACTGAAGCAGAAGCTATGGACAGATGCTGCTGGCCTGTTTGTTGGCTAGCTCAGAGCATGCTCAGATTAGCTTCTTAAACCATCCAGGACCAACAGTCAAGGTTTACTACCACTCGTGGTAGGCTGCGCCCCTCCACATCAATCATGACTCAAGAATATACCCCCACAGGCTTGCCTGAAGGGAAATCTGGTGAGGGCATTTTTTTCCAATGAGGTTCCCACTTCTCAAATGACTAACTTGTGGCAAATTGAACAAAGACTAGCGAGGACACTAGTTCTTCAGTTAAATAATCTAATATGCTTGTCTAGTTTAGTCACTTTGAGTTCATTTTTTTGGGGGGGGAGATGGTCCTAAAGTACTTGTAATTGATGCAATGAGTTATTTTGGGTGTAAAGTCTTTTTCACCTCAGATATGTAAAGAGCGGAAAGAATAAAGCAGTAGTGCGTGCATGAGCTAACAGCTGGAAAAAAAACAAAACGAAAGAAAAAAAAAATCCTCTAAGATAATCGGGATAGAAAAAAAATACAAATTTGATGGCATATTTGGCATGTGTTAGAATACGGATCATTTTCAATGGATGTGAAGCAATCATTTTGAGTTACATAAATTTGGAATCCTTTCATGGGTCAAATCACTTGCAAACAGGGAACTCCTAATAGCAAGTGGGCTCTGAAAATCTTAGAGAATAGATACAGACATTGTTGCAAACAGGGATAAAAATTCAGGAGTTCAAAAAGGAATTTTCCTGTTCCCTTCTTAACCATCCATGCACAGGCCAACCGTCTAGTGACAATAGCCAGCTCTAGTTCTCGTGGGAATACTTGTACACCCTCTGTTCCTATATCTGGTAAGCTCCCCTCTTCACCTTTTATTTGGCTTGCAATTCTGGACTATCCTTTTAGAGCCTGCAAAAGAAATTTAAAAAGCGAGAAAAACCACTTCCCTTTGCAAAATACGATTTGGCGTTTGTTGGTTTCCTGTAATGTCCTAATCCCAACCACTGCCTCAGAATCACGTGGCTTGCTCAGAATCACGTGGCTTGCTCAGAATCACGTGGCTTGCTCAGAATCACGTGGCTTGCTCAGAATCACGTGGCTTGCTCAGAATCAATCACATGGCTTGCCTGGATGCCTTCAAAGTCTAGCAAGGAAGTGTCTGACTGATGTTCTCTGTTTTGGAATAGAGGTGCAACAATGGCGAAAGTCTGAGTGTGTATCACAAGAATATTTCTTCAGTTTCTTATAAAACTAAGAAAATATCCTTATAAAACTGCTGTACCTATCTAAGTAATTATGTGTGTGTATGTATCTATCATCTGTTGATCTACCATCTATCTGTATGTGTGCATATACATATTCTTTTCTAGTTATTCCATAAATTAATTAAAATTTTCAAATTAAATAACAAATTAATGATAACTTGATTTCTAAAATAGGAAACTAAACAAAATGATAGTAACTACATATGATGTATAAATTTTGGCTCATTTATAATTTAGTAAATTAAGAAGGAAAAATAATTTCTAATTGTGTTCATACAAAATGAAAATGATTTATTTTTCATTTATGTTTATGTATATTTAGATTAAATATAAGCATGTGTGCCATGTATGTGCACTGAGCCCACACAGATTATAAGAGGGTGTTGCATTCTCTGGAACTAGAATTATGGGTGGTCCTGAGCCACCTTTTGGAGCTGGGAACCAAACCCAGGTCCTCTGTAAGAGAAGCACACATTCTTTTATTATTATTATTATTATTATTATTATTATTATTATTATTATTATTTTCTTTATTTACATTTCAAATGCTATCCTGAAAGTTGAGAAGCACACATTCTTAACTGATGAACCATCCCCCTGGCCTCAATATTAGCTTGTTTTTTAATTTCTGAAACTATGGGAATATTTTCATTTTCTGGCATGAAAATATGATAAAGATGAGTTTACATGAATGAGGCTATTAGTCAGTTATTCTGCTTCTGGGGAATTATTTACCCAAAGGTTTTTTCACTAGGAGCAATGGGCATAATTTTTATCTTATGACTTTTCCTAATAATGATTTTTAGTATCAAATAATTGATGCTTATTACTTTGAACAGACATTAGTGACATCATGGAAGTCAGACCGATTGGCTGAGTTTAGAAAGCAAAGAAACATTCTTTTAGGTATAATAGGACGGAGGTTTGTATTACCTCATTTCCCAGGTCCCAGAGTGTAAGGCTTAGGAGTTTACATATGAAAGGCAGTGAAGGTTACATCATTCTAGGAAAAGAAGAAATATCCCAGTACCACTGACCAGGTGCCATAACTTTTGGTGTTGGGTCACTGCTCCTTTAATACATTACTCATCCCAGGGAACATTCCAAGTTCTCCACTTCCGAAAGTTCTTTGGTTAATGCCACAGGCAGTGCCTTGTAGATAGGAAGCATGGGATCATGAAAAATATTAAAATTGTTCGGAGTAAACAAAAGGAGATCTTTTTTTCTTTTCTCTGACTTGAATCCATGCTAATTATACAGAGAGACAAAGAAATACTGAAAGGGGCATGGCCAGTGGGTGGCTCATTGGTTAAGGAAGAATATTTCTCTTGCAGGGGAATCTTGACAGCATCACTATTTCTTGACAGCATCACTATTTCATGTCTCACAGCCACAGCCTAGGACCGTAGCCCCATGGAAGATGATACCCTTTTCTGGACTCTGTGAGAACCTACACAGACTGGCACAAGCCCACACAGAATCACAAGCACAAACACACACACACACAAGCACACACACCACAAGCACACATGTCCATACGTGCACATATAAATGCAAAAAAAATGAACCTTTTAATGAAAAGAGAACTATGGAAGCGAGGTTTGTTTTGTCTTACATGATTTTGGAGCTGGCAAGTCTAAAATCTGTAACCTGTGCAGCTAGTGCTACATGGCACAGTCCTGAGTTTAAATATATAGGGCATGTCCACGCATGGCAAGTCAGACAAAACTCTATGTAGAGTCTTGAGGCAGAATTTCTTCTTCACCTGTTTTTACGCCTAAAAGCTTCAGCATACCATTGTCATATGTAAGGCAAGTCACTTCTCTCTAAGTCAGTGGAGTGTAAATGTCAACCGCATCTAGACAGCCTAGTGACCAAAGAGCAAAGCAGGCTGACCCACAAAATTAACCATAGTAAGTTTCAGGATAACACCTCTCACATACCTGCTTTCCCCCTTGCACTTGTTTGACAATCATGACACAGAAGCAAGATGGAAGTAACAAAACTGTCTTTAGGTTCCGTGTAGGATTTTGAGGAGACGATACACGCACATGACTTTTCAAGGCACAGATTGAGTTGAAAGTCACGGATAAATAAATAAATAAATAAATCTTTCTTTGATGATCTCCAGGTAGGCAGTCAGAGGAATTTGGGGGAAAGATAAGAGATTGTAGAGGCCTGTGCCCACAGGTTGCAGTAGAAATTGAAGATATTCTCTAGCCCCAGGTGGGATTAAGGAGCTGGAATGTCATCAGGATGTAATATGAAAGAACAGCTGTGCCTTCTTCACTGTTAGAAGAAGATGAAGTTCTGAGGCTTTCAGAAAGGAGCTTCCATTACTACACTGATTGTCCTTGGGCAGGTGGCTCACTGCATGGGGCAGAGCTTTGTGAAAGCACATTACTGCAATGGACATGCTGGGCTTGCTGATGTGCCTATGACATGCAAGCTTCATTAGTGCCTGCCAATGGGGACACAGCACTGCAACTCTGGCTTGGCCTGTGGGCTTCTGGGCAATGGCTGCCGAGGCTGCCCCTTCCTTCCACTTGAGCTTCCTGATTTCAGAACTTAAAGCCTTAGGGAAGCTTCCTCTACTTTCAACTAGTAACTTACTTTTCTTATTGACAAAGCAACATATCTTCTTTGAATGAATTAAAATTGGAGAAAATGGTAGATAAGCTGTATATATAACGTCATTGTCATCATTAAATATTTTAATGACAGTTCTAATTTAATATGGAAATGATTGTGAATATGCTTTCAGATATAAGTAAAAATATAGCTATGAAATAGGTTAAATCCTGGTATATCCCTTTATACTCTCCCTTTTCATCTCATACATTATTATTAGGGTTCCTTGTTAATTTACATGCCATAGACATTTTTAGGGCTGAATGAAATTCCATTATCTTAACATATTTCACAATAGTATAGTTCACTGATAAAATATTAAGTCTGTTATTTCTCTAAAACCCACATTCCTGAAATTTTATAGCTGTCAGGATATCTGTCTTTAAACATGAAGTGTAAGAAAAAAAAATATGTTACTGAACCCTAAATCATTGTCCTCTACTAAGAACTGAATTACACTGAGAAAAATTCTTGGAGGCAGTGGTAACAGTCAGGAGTAAACATTAGTTTTAAAATGTCATTAGCTCAAGCTCAGAAACTAGGCTGACGAGTCAAGGGCACTTCATCCTTAAATTTTTCATTATCTTTAGCTTTGCAGCAGCAGGCTCCACAGCCAAGACAAATTTCCCATGCCCTCTAACTATTGTCTTGTCATCTTGCGTCTGAGTATGATATGTTTTATTGAATTAGATTAAAATTAAGTCTGGAAGCTTATTATGCAACAGTCTCTGAAGAACACATGTTTCCTCCACTGATGCCTTCTCTCTGAATTGCTAATACCCACAGGGTAAGTCTGCTTCATGCCTCTCTATGACTATCTCAAAACATGCAAAGATAACAGCATTATCTAATTGTAACAACCAAAGTTTTCTTCCCTGTTTCTTTTAATTCTTCTATCAGTATATTCATTTTCCAAAGTCATAAAGATAACCTCGTAATTAACAGTTCTCAGTCTTTAGGCTATATGATATAGCAATAAGACAGGAGCTCCTGGAGGTACTTGGCTGTATTATCAATTAATTTGAAGATGCAGCTAGCTTCCGTTGTCACCACTTGAAACCTACAGTGATTGTGATATAGTGGTGTTCTTTCTTGGAGAGCAGAGCATCTTCATCAGATTTATGCATTTCATTGTTGACCAAGGATGAGCCTGAGATGTTGTAGTGGTCACAGTTAAAATGCCAAGAAACAGCCCACTCTAGCAAACTGTGCACTATTTAAAAAGTGCACAGGACAGCTAGAAGGAATCTAGAAAAGAGACTCCGAAATCCTCAACATGGAGCATGGCCAGCTATCTGGTCAACGAATACTGCCTGCAAAATATGAAGTCTCAGACTATCAGAGGGATAATATGCATCAACACAGCAAAAGGGAGCCTGCTGATTCTCTCATTAACCTCCCTTCAGCTCCACATTCAAGCTAAGATTAGGCAAATATGTAAGACATGTTCAGGACCCTTAGCTGCCAGAATCCCTGGCTCATATCAGATTTCTGAATCTCAGCATCTGAAGTAAAAGTCATCACAGAAAACAGACTGGGAAAATGCTAAGGAAGTCAGATTACAGCCCAAATATGTCTTCAATTGATACTAAAACGTCAGGGGCGACTACTTTGCCAAAAATTTTCTGCCTCTCAGAAAATATAGACTTAACTGAAATATGAATACATTGTTATATAAGGTTTTGAAATATATTGCTTAATAATTAAGGAAAGGCTTAAATTTTGTTATCTGTTATAACAAAATCATTTCATGATACTAATACACTAGATATTTCCTATGAAATGTGAAGAACATGATAATTTCCTATGAAATGTGAAGTATATGATAATTTCCTATGAAATGTGAAGTATATAACTGTGTCTTTTAAAAGTCTGACATGATTAAGCTATACTTTTATTCTATTCACCAAAAAAATTAGATGATAATCCACAAACACTGGTTTTTCACATTATAGACAAAGTTGAAATTCATTATCAGTGGTGCTTTAAGTTCACATATCAATGTATAAATACCTTTCACTCACTTAATGGCTGTTATAAAAATGTTCTGCCTGACATGGATGTCAGAAAGCATTGATAATTTATTTTATGTCTCTATCTTAGCTTGAAATTTATTACAGAGAAAGTATGGAGTGGATGATTCTCACAATGATCATTAGCATGAAATATCAGTATATGATGAAGTCTTAGATTGATAGGAAATATTATTTATACATTAAGCAAACATTTATTCATGATTTTTATGCATGAGATACATAATAAGGGCTTGGAATATTCCAGTGAGCAAAGTTACTGTCCTTGTGCACTTGAGACATCTATTTTAGCCTATATAGACAATAGGCAAGAAGTATATAGTAAGTAAGAAAGAAATTCTGTAAGGTAACAAGAACTTTAAGAAAAGAAAAAGGGTATGGAAAGATGGCCTACTGCTTAAGAGTGTTTGTTGCTCTCATGGAGGACCCGAGTTTGGTTCCTAACACCAATAACATACAGTTTACAACTGCCTGTAACTCTACCCACATAGAATGGATGGTTCTTCTCTGTCCTCCAAGAGCATCCACATACGTGCACAGCTATAGATATACAGACAAATACACATACATAAATAAAAATAAAATCAATATTTTAATTAAAAAAAGAAAAGTGGAACACAGTGATATGATAAGAGTCTTTATTCTGGGAAGGTCTGGTCAACATTATCCTTTCTGAGTAAGGGAATTTGAACACATATTTAAACAAATGCTAAAGTATATGTGATAAAGTATATATGTGGATTATTTGGAAAAATAGTATCCCAGGCATTAGACTGGAGGAGCAGAAGGCTACGTGGCTGGGTGCAGTAAACACAAGCACTTTACAACATCTGAGCTTGGAGAGTTTGGAAGACAGCTCCTGAAGGCTATGCAAGTAACTCTCAGGACTCTATGCTCAATTAGAAGCTAGATGTGGAACAGAGCAATTGGTGCTCTAACTAGATTTAGATTTTTACTTACTTGGGGCAATATTGTCCCTCTACCTTTGTTTAGTTTGTATAACTTAATGAGTAGTTGACATGAAGAAGTCTTTCTGACAGATATGAAAGAGTTCCATAAAGAGCCAGAGCAGTAACAACTCCACAACTCATATGCCAGACAAACACTGGGAATACGGCGCTGCAGACAGGGGAAGCTGGTGGGAAAGGGAAATGGTCAGCGTTACATGGGGGGAAAGTAGAGCCTTTGTTTGTGTTTTGTTAGGACTTTAAGACATAGGCTAATAAGGGTGAGTGTGTGCCAGGCAGCATGCTGGTGATTTTCCTTGCATGATCCAGTAGAAAGCATGGGTGCTTGAATGTGATCACTACTACTTTACTGACATACATGAACAATAGCATCTATTTTTATTACAAAATAGAAAATTATATTTCAATATCAATTGATTTCTTCATGTTTAAGCAGTTATAAATTTACATGTTTAAATTTGGTTTATAACCTGGGTTTTTATTTCTTATTTCAAAAAGTGCATTATGATATCTATGATTTTTATACATGTCCAAAGATAAGGTAAAAATAACGTGGGACCCAGAACCACTTTCCCAGAAAAATTCACTGTCTTTTCATTCTATTAGAAGACAAGATATTCATGCTGTGCAAACCTATATAGTGGGAAAGCAAAATGGTATAAAGTCACAACCCCCCCCTCTCTCTCTCTCTCTCTCTCTCTGTGTGTGTGTGTGTGTGTGTGTGTGTGTGTGTGCTTTATCATGTATCCTATGAGATTAAATAATAAAGACTGAATGAATAACGGCACCACCACCTGCAGTGTAGGAATATTGTAGGGTTCAGTTCTGATTAGTTGTGATCAGTTGTGATCAGTTCTAATTAGTTGTGATCAATTGTGATTAGTTCTGATTAGTTGTGGTCAGTTGTTATCAGTTGTTATCAGTTGGGATCAGTTGTGATTAGTTCTGATTAGTTGTGGTCAGTTGTGATCAGTTGGGATCAGTTGTGATTTGTTGTGATTAGTATTTGAGACTTACCTTTCAGATGTCTTGAAGGTAAGGCAATGTTTATTTCTCTGTTCAAGGATGTTTTCTCAATTTTAGTTCAATCCTTTCTACATTAAAGCCTGTTTTTCATGATGAAATCCTTTCTAATCTTCTGAAGAAAAGAAATTACTTGTGTTTCTTCTTCTCCAACTAATTATTTCTATTTCCTCTAGTGCCTGCTATTGCATTTCCATTTTCTGGAATTTTTAAATTTTTTATTTTTACCATGAATTTTTTTTTTCAATGGCTCTGACATTGAATCAGAAGAATCAGAAGAGATTAATAAGAAAGAATGCAAGTTCAAAGCATATACATAGCTGGCATGGGAACACTATGTATATGTCGTACATGCCTTTTTAGCCCTTCTGGAGCAAGATGTCTATCTCTGCAGTGTCTATCACTCCTGGCAGGCTTCTTCTTACCATCTATACTCAAGGAACATTCACACAGGTCATTCTAATGTCAGCAGAATGTGCATCTTAGACAGCATCACCTTTCTCTATCTGTCATACTATTATACCATTTGTGGAAATCCAGGATCTCTATGGAAAGAATCAGCTCTCCACAGATCAGAATGTGTGGAGACTACCTTTGAGACTTCTTGGCTTAGCTACAACAATTTTATATATGTCATCTATGGATAGTAGGTTAGTGTCACCATTCCCTAAATTCATATGTTAAGATCGTAAAACCCAAACAATACTATTAGAGGTTAGGTTCTTTGGGAGGGAAGTAAATTACTGCCCTTGATATCAGTGCCTTTGTAAAGGTCCTTAGAGGGTACCCATGCCCCTTATGCCATCTGAAGATACAACTAAAAGTTGTTACCTCTAGCCCATCAAGCAGATATTTCAGTACCTTCCTCTTGGCCTCCTTAGCCTCCAGTACTGTAAGAAAGAAATTTCTGTTGACCATAAGCCAATAGGCTATTGGATTTTGTCGTTTCAATGCAAACAGACTAACACAGTCACTAATCAGAAACAAGCACCTGACTGGCCCCAAAATCTTTAACTCCTTCAAGGATTCTGAGAGTTCACGGTGCTTCTTAGAAACAATGCTGTCTACCTCCCATCTTGAAGGCATTTTGTTCTGCTCTGATTTCTGTTTTAGTCTATTTCCATCCATATCTACTTCTCAGTGTTACTGCATGGCCTTTAGCACCCGTTTTAACAAACAGATTTTACAAATAGATTGTATATCTTTTGGGCAAATTGAGGAGAACTGCCAAAGGATAGTGAAGTTTATATCTGCTATTCAAGTCCAAGACACTAAATCTGTGACTGCTGTATTGCTTTCTTCTCTGATTGATCATGAGATAGAATTAGTTTCCTAGTATCTGTTACTAGGAATTTAATAAAAGGAAGCAAGGTTGGGCTGGAGGCTTGGGAAGAAAGAGGAAATGTTTGGGGGCCACAAGTGGGAGAAAGATGTGAGAATCCTACCTTCTCATTTCTACACCTGAGGATAGTTACTGGGTATGTTTCTCAATCACTGTTTAATATAGCAGCTGACAAGAAAAGTTGCTATCCAGACAGTCTAGGATTTACCTAAATGCAAGGCATCTGGATGCCTACGACATGGTAAGAGAATCAGAGTGGTGAAGGGATAGAGAAGTGAATGAAAATGGTTAGAGAGGACCCTTCCTTCATTTTTTTTTACATTGAAATGGACAGGATTGGAGGTTTTGTTTCTCTAGGTCTGAGAAATAGCCTTGGGCGTCAGCATGGGCACCAAGGTGATAAGCAGGCAGCAGGTGATATAAAGGTAAACTGCAAGGTTCAGTTACACACACGCACACACACACACACACACACACTCACTCACACACTCACACACACACTCACACTCACATACACACTCTCACACACACACTCACACACTCTCACACACACACTCACACTCACACACTCTCACACACACACACACACTCTCACACACACTCACACACACACATACATACACACATACATACACACAGAGAGAAAGGGGGAGGGGAAGGGGAGAGGAGAGAGGTTGAGGTTGAACTATGTTAACAAATTTAGCTCCTTGGATACTTTCTCTAGCTCTTTCATTGGGGACCCTGTGCTGCGTCCAATGGATGGCTGTGAGCATCCACTTCTGTATTTGTCAGGTACTGGCAGAGCGTCTCAGAAGATAGCTACATCAGGCTCCTGTCAACTAGCTCTTGTTGGCATCCTCAATAATGTCTGGGTTTGGTGGTTGTTTATGGGATGAATCCCTGGATGGTCATTCCTTCAGTCTCTGTTCTGAACTTTGTCTCTGTAACTCCTTCCATGGGTATTGTGTTCCCCCTTCTAAGAAGGATCGAAGTGTCCACACTTTGGTCTTCCTTCTTCTTGAGTTTCATGTGTTATGCAAATTGTATCTTGGGTATTCTGAGCTTCTGGACTAATATCCACTTATCAGTGAGTGCATAACATGTGTGTTCTTTTGTGATTGAGTTACCTCACTTAGGATGATATCCTCCAGATCCATCAATTTGTCTAAGAATTTCATAAATTCATTGTTTTTAATAGCTGCATAGTACCCTATTGTGTAAATGTATCACATTTTCTGTACCTCCAGAGCTCCCTACGACTAAAACCACCAAACAAAGAAAACACATGGTGGGACTCATGGCTCTAGCAAAGAGTGGCCTAGTCCGTCATCAATGGGAGGAGAGGCCCTTGGTCCTGTCAAGGTTCTTTGCCCCAGTAGAGAGGAATGCCAGGTCTAGGAATCAGGAGTGGGTGGGTTGAGGAGCAGGAAGAGGAGGGGATAGGGGATTTTTGGAGGGGAAACTAGGAAAGGGGATAACATTTGAAATGTAAATAAAGAAAATATATAATAAAAAAACAAAAAACAAAAAGCAAAAGAAAAACAAATTTAGGGGCACCAAGCTGAATGCCACTAAACCTCTGAACACCAATAGCAAAAAAAGAAGCAAGTCATGATCTTTGATCAGAGAATATAAGGGCAGGAAACTAGGAACCGAGCACTCTCACCTCCAGGCCTGCATCTGCCCCTTGTTTTGTTGATGCGCCCAGGCTCCCTATCTATGACTATACTTTGGACTGTGTTGACAGAGGTTTCAGTCAAGTAGGAAGGAGAAAAAAAAAAGGGGGGGGGAAGACATTTTTTAATAGAAGACACATATGGGAATATTTGAATTGGAACGTGTGTTTATCCAGGAGACATGGTGGTTTTTAATCTGAAATTGGCTAGCAAACAATAGGTCTCCAGTAGATTGATGAAGTAGAAACAAACTTGGTTTTTTGTTTGTTTTTTTTTTTTTTTAATGAAAATAATTATTCAGTGAAGCTGAATCCATGTTCAATAAGAGTAAGACATTTCTAAAAGCAATATATGGTGGAGCTTCATACCCAACCAGAGCTTTGTAGTTGGTGTGTAATTTTGAGCTATTGATACTATAGTAGTTCGTGTTGCAGGCAAAGACTTTATAGGTATTATCTAATACAAATTTCATTGATAATTATAATACTTATGTTTCAGTTTAAAAGATAATATGTTCATGTCTCCACCTCACATTTTGTTTAGAGATTGTCAGTCATTCATAAATATCCCTACAACTTCCTACACCTAGAAACTTTCATCACGAAAATTAATCAAATATCACTAACAATTAATTTCAACTATCAAATTCATACCTATAAAAACTGACTAAAGAGTGCTGAGATGAACCTCAATTGTAGAGCACATGCTTAGCATGCACAGGGCCAAATAAACACTCACTTTCCACACCAATGAAATACAAACATTTTAGAATCCATTATCCTTATGAGCCACCAAATGCATCATATTTATTATCACTCTTATTTAAAGGTCCAAATCAGGATATTGCCCATGACATATGCATTTATTTCATATAGCATGTATTTATAGTAATAGTGTTTTCACAGGTATATACTTGAAAAAATCAAATTGTATCTATTAATTTTTCTAGACGGGGTTCTCCCTATGTAGTTCTGGCTGGCCTAGGACTTACAAATAATCTGTTTGCCTCCCTAGTTCTGGGGTTAAAGCAATGTATCTCCATGCCCCACAAAACTTTTTTCTCTTGTCTTTATGTGCTGTTGGAGGTGGCTGTCTTAGTTACTTTTCTGTTCATGGGAAGAGCCACCATGAACAACTTAACACCATTTAAAAAGTAAAGCATTTAATTGAGGCATGCTTATAGTTTCAGTGAGTTAGACCATGATCACCCTAGCAGGAAGCCTGTTAGCAAGAAGGTGTGGTGCTGGACCAGTAGCTGAGAGCTTACATTTTATCCACAAGCTGGAGGTGGAGACAGTGAAGCTGGTTCTAATGTGGGCTTTTGAAACCTTAAAGCCTGTTCCACTGACACACATCTCCAAACAAAGCTACACCTCCTCAGGCATCCCCAGATAGTTCTACCAATAAGTTACTCAAGTATTCAAATATATGAGATTACAGGAACCATACTTATTCAAACCAGTACACTGGTATTCTTTTTTATTTTACTTTTTACCGTTATTAATTATATGTCTGTGTGAGAGCAGGGGTTCATAGAGACCAGAGTTGGGTCTCCCTGAAGCTAGAGTTACAGATGATTATAAGCTACCTGATTTGAGTGTGGGGGGTTGGGGGGAGAGATGTTAAACTTGGATCTTCTGAAAGAGTAGTATTTCCTTCAAACATAGAGCCATCTTTCAGCCCCTGAGAAAAGAATCCAAACCCTGGATTTTTAGTCACCTTTTATATGAAAAACGAAGTGCCGGGAACTCAATGAAAATATCCTTTGGGTTCAAACTTACCCATTTGTCTCTATCATGACAGTATCTGAGCTGTCTTCTGTCTTTTTATGTCTATTTTTGATCTTGACTCTTGTTAAAATTGATCCTATGCAGGTCAATCTGACCCATATACTATACAAATTGTTTTTGAGCTATGAAGCCTTAATATCAGATGTCTAAATCTACCATAAAAGTCTGCCTTGTGCTTTTGTTCCACAGAGTGTAATTACCTCTTTCATAATTACATCGGGTCTCCATAACTATGTTGCTTTAAAAAGCGTTGTGAGAGGGAAAATGTCTCTTTCATTTTAGCTGGACGATGATTTTCATTTTAAAAATTAGATGTTGATACCTACTAATAAATGGACTCTCTCTTCCCAAAGGTTTGCTTGCTTTATCTAAAGAACATAACTGCTGGTGCCATCCTTGTCATTTACTTGTGAATTGTAACTTTGAACTTCTGAATACAAGCAGAATCTGCCATTCTGGCAAATTTCCCGCACTGAAAGCAATACAGTCAGTTAAACTGACCCTTAGTTAAGTTAACAAGTGGGGACTGGGTAGTACACTTTACAAATACATTTAAAACTGCAAATTCAGCTTCTGGTATAGTTTCTGTTCAATAATTGAGAGACTAGGGAGGTGCCATTTGGCCTTTCTGTATCTTACTTTTCTCTGTTATAAAAATGAATATGTACTATTATCCATCCTGTCTATACAATACAGAAGTAAATCTACAAGAAAGAAAAGCAGTAATAGGTCATGTAGTCTTCTCTCTTTCCTTTGTTTTTAATAGAGGAATGAACTTTTATTCTAAAATAGATAAAATGCTCATTACTTATATCACTGCCAGTGTGTGTGGACGTGTGTGTGTGTGTGTGTGTGTGTGTGTGTGTGTATACATGTGGTTGTAGGTGCACTTGCCCTTGAGTGCATACATGGAAGACAGAGGTTAATGGTGGATGTCTTCATCTATTGCTTTCGCTTTACTGTTTGAGACAGTGCTGGTGAGCCTGCTCTGTGTTTGGAGCACCTGTTTTGCAAGCCTGGTGACCTGAGTTCAATCCTTGGTGCCGTGGACCTCCCTCAATCCACAGAAGAAATCGGGGTTCTGGACAGGTGGGCAAGGAGTTGGCGAGAAATGACAAACAAATACAGACACAAGGCAGTGTGCTGTATCTGAATGTAATTTGTCAACTCGAGCATCAAACTTTTAATACAGAAGAAAATAGGGAAGTTAGGTGACACATCAGCAAGGTACAAAGAGGTTACCAGATGCTTAATGACTCTTACAGAAAACAGAGGAATACAAACATAAAGACTGGCAGGAACTGGGCAATAAAACAACTGAGACAAAGTCAGCTCTATCTAAGGTCAGCTATATTCTTAGAAGGTCTTTACACTCCTGGGGCAAGGGCTTTTACGCCCAAGCCTTGGTTTAAATTAGGGAGTTCCACTCTAGCTAACCTTCTCATGAATAATGCAATACTCTAAAACCACAGCTGGATCTACTTCCTAAACCATTGTAAATTCCTGTATATGGGANCAACTTGGCTTTTATTCTAAGTGATTGTGTGGGGGGACTTTCTACTAATAAGTAATGTAGTCTGCCATACATAACTATAATAAGAGTTCTAAACTTACTTTGCTAAACTTGCTCTGAGATTTCTAACTCTATGTAGTAGATAGTAACAATTTCTTTCACTATCTCTCTTACAATACTAGAGGCAATTCTGAATGTCACTGAATAGGCAACATTCTTACTGAATTCCAAGCCCAGGGTTGGCTCAAGGACTACCTAGGGCATTAGTGATGGCCAGGAAGTAAAGTTCAATTTTGCTTAGGTGAGTGTTCCTACCAGCAGTTACACTCCGAACCAGGTCCATCCTGGAAGACAAGCTGGGGAAGGGAGAAGACTGCAGGAAGGAATCAGGCTAAGACAAAGGATTCTGTTCAAAGCCCAAGGTTTAATGAATTACCGAGTTTATAAAGCATGGAAAAACCCTTCCCCCCCAGCCCCAGTCTTGGGGCCTAGTTCAGGTGCGAGCTGGTGGGCGGAAGATGACTCTGGAGAATCTCAGAACTTATCAGCAGGGAGCAGCATCTGCCCTGAAAGGCGACTGTTTGAAGGGCACTGGCAGCTGTAACAAAGAGCCGGCCTGGCAGATCTGAATATACCACCGCAGGTGGTCCCCAGTCAGTGGCTGCAGAGGTCTGAGAAAGCCTGTTTAGAGGCTGGGAGAATGCTACACTTAGGTATTTGGCAAGTCATGGCTTGGAGGCACCTATAATAAAACAATACTGAAAGAAAGCACACAGATCCATTCACAAGGACAAGTTTGGAGCATTCATTATACAGGATGCCATGGTTCCAGGAGACTAAGCTTTTGGCCTGTCACGCGGGTCACTACTGGAGTGATGTAGCATCCCGGCACCCATGTAAAGTAGGCAGGCTATAATCAACACTATTAAGTTGTCTCCTGACTGCTACATTATGTACTGTAGCATGTGTGTGCCCTCACAGGTGAAGCAAGCACAGAAGCAACTAATAGAAATGTTTAAAAGGTACAAGAGATACCTCAAAGGCCCTGAAGATCACAGTTTCATCCAGACTAACTCGTAAGTCCCCTGGAACCTCTGGGATCTGCCTAACCAACACTAGGTGCACAGCCTTGCTCCACCATACCAAGGCTTCACTTGGGTAATAGAGATCCAGGCTGGGGTTGTCATGCTCGCTGACTTGTCATCTTTTTGGATCCCCCCCCCCAAGAGTCTTGATATAAAGGACATCATGATATCGAGACAAGAATGAGGTTTTCAAATTGTAAATACTGAACCTTTTGTCACCTGAGTCCTATGGAGGCCTGAGTGTTAGGATGAAGTCAAACCCACATATAAAACCTCTTGACATTATGTTTGGACACAAATGCATTGAAAGTTCTTCTTTGGCCCTATCATGGCAATACTCTAGGATAAGAAAGGAGAGTAAATTCTAATTGTCAGCATAAGACTACATACAAATAATTTATCTGTTTTAAAAACACTCCCGCTATGCCTTTCCAGTAAGCAACTATAGTCAGGCTATGGAGGGTCTATGCAAAGTTAAGGTAAATAACTCTTCACTTACTTAAGACTCGTACTTTTATGAGATAGGCTCTCAATAAACAATTTAAATTATCCTGCATTTTGCTAGTTGATATGTCAAATACATTTGAAAGTCAAACGTATTTCTGGACTTTTAACCACATCAATTTTACTTGAAAATCTAATACCCAAAGCCAGTATGACAAATTCTACAGCTTAAGTCATTTATTCAAATTTAAGGCTGAAGTTTAAGAGAAAAGGGCAGTTATCAAATCCGGTGGTCCATGATTTAAAGATAATTATTTGTTAAGAATAATGCATATAATTTAAAATGCTCCTTTTCTGACTTTGATATATGGTGATTGTCAGGGCAGTTTATTGCTAATTCTTTTCTGCTCTTTGGTGGACCACACAGCTATATACCAGCTTTCCCTGGGAAGGGAAAAAAAAACTTCAGAAATCGTTGCACACAGGCTTGAAGCCAAGCAATCTATTTTTAGTACTTTCTCCGCAAAGTCTACAATAAAAATGTAAATGGAATAGTGCTACTTTGGCCTAAGATCGTTTTTTCAAAGTATAAATTTGGCATTGTTTAAATTCATTTTCACACTGTCTTCAAGGAACTTGGACACTTTAGGGGTCTTTGGATCCTAGTTTCACATTAAGTCTAACAACCTACATTTGTCAAAGTTTTACAATAACCAATTCTTGATTAAAATCTAACGATCAACTTGATGTATGTTCCGCCCCATGCTGCTGAGTTAGCACTCTGTTGGGCGGGTCTCTCGAGGCGTTCACGCAGCTGAGAAGCCAGTTCTTCTTGAGTTGTGAATCGTGTCTTCTCCATGAGACTCATCCCACCGTGGCTCTTTGTAAAGCAGGCAGTTCAACATTCTGGACCTCACTAGACTCCAAATTCCTTGTAAACCAGGGACTGTGTTTTATCCCTCTGAGTTGGCATACACAGCTTCATTAGGTAGGCGGGCTGTGGGGTCCACTTCATAAGCTGAAAGGGAAAGGAGTGTCTCTTGAGGAAAGCCAGGGTATACCAAACATCTGAACCAGAGGAGCTGTTAAAATGTATCTTCTGCTGTCAACTTCCTAGAGGACGGCAGGGACTCAGAGACTGTATCATGAATCAAAACAAGTTTCTATGGAAACTAATGGAACTCCTTGAAACTGTAGATAATGCACATGAGATTAAAACAGAGAAGAGAAAGAGGTTAATAAAGAAATTGAAAGGGGGCATCAAGGAAAGATAAAGTATTTAAAAAATGACACAGAACAAGATAGCCAAGGTGAAAGACTTTCAAGAACTTGAAAAGGAAACACCATGGGCAAGAGAGGGGATTAAATAGACTATTGAGAAGCGTTATTAATGAACTATGAATAATGCCAGACATCGGATATACTATATTTTTCATAAGTGGAATTCTTTAAAAGGTTCCATACCAGGTTTAGATGTTTGCACCCCCAGATCGATTTACTAATCTTGTAGCCTCTCAGTTGTAGCCTCCGGTGATAGCCAACACTCCGGAAGTGACTTAATGGGGTTTCCGCTGCTGACAATGTCATGGATCACTGAGTTTTTCCGTAATACAAAAGAGAAAAACATTCTCCTGGGCTTCTCTCTGGTGCAGAAGATATCAGCCCACTCCTGGAGCAGCTTCCTTAGCTTCTCGCTGCCTTTTTCTGGTCGTTTTTGTAGAGTTTAGGTCATTGCGAAGCAGATGGGAATTCCCTTGTTTCAGTTTATAATGAGGGAAGTGGTCAGTCAGATACCTAAGAGAAAGTCATAGAGTCCACGACTGTGAAGACCCACTTGATGGCTGGCAATTTCAATCTCTGACTTTAGACACCTGGCAGTGGTGACACACACCTTTAACCCCAGAACTTGGGAGGCAGGGGCAGGTGGATGTCTGAGTTCCAGGTCAGCCTGGTCTACAGAGTGAGTTCCAGGACAGGCAGGGCTATACAGAGAAACCCTGTCTCGAAAAACCAAAAACAGAAGGGGGGGTGGGGGAGGAAGGAAAGGAAAGGAAAAAGGAAACAGGAAAGGGGCCACCTTTATGAAGGAACCGATCCCACTCCTGTACTATTCTCAGAGAAAAACCCACCTCCTAGATAATCACTCTTCATGTCAGAATTTTCCCATGGTAATTTTAAGAGATACAACTATTCAGACCATAGATTCTGTTTCAAGCTTGGCATGTGGTCGTCTCTATTTCACTGTGCCAAATTTGTAAGTCACTCCTTTGCATCATATCTGTGTGCCCATGTACTTGACATAATTATTATTCCTGGGAGAGAGAAATCATTCCTTTGAGCTAAGTAGACATGCCCCCACACACACACACAGATACCCCCTACACACACACACACACACACACACACACACACACACACACACACACTACTCTCCCAGGCTGATTCTTCCTTTTAGGTTAGCTCTTTCCATTTGTTTTACTTTGCTTTGCTCTGGTACTGGGGATTGAATTTAGAACCTAAGTTATGTATGCATTGTTGGCAAGCCCTCCATTACTGAATTATACCTTAACCCCATTTAAATGTATGGATTTTTTTTTATTATTTCTCTTTTTGCACTTCTGATCTTAGGTGCTCTATTCACTCTTAATTTTTACCTTTGTTAACCCCTTGTAAACTAGATTTCATGAAGTCTACTCTGGATGAGTATCCCCACCCTGTTCCTAGACATTTCTTAACTGTCGTCAAATCCTCTTTACAGAGCACTATTAGGCCCCTATATATTCCTCCTAGCTTTATAATGATACTATAATTTACTAAACATTATTTTGTTTTTAAATGTTAAATTTACGACCACATTAATATATTCTCATTTGCTCATCATTTCCCTTCATATTTCGTTCTTGCCTCTGAATCCATTTTTTTTTTTAATTGTTTGAGATACATCTCTTAGTCATCCTTTTACCTAGAAAATCCTACAAGAAGCTTGTCTTGGTCTCTGTCCAAATATATTTGTATTCAGTGTTCACTAATGAATGTTGTAGGACATGGGGCTTTGTGCTAATTCTCTCCAATTTCGACGGCATTTTTTAGTGAAAATAAAATATCCAGTTTAAAACTAAGAACAATTAAAACAGCAGAATGGTTGAAAAGAATTCATGAATCTCAAGTGTTGGAAGACGGCCATTATTATTTGGAAATTGAAATCTAATATAATTCATTTGAAATTAGGGAAAAAAGAATGTTTAACTCAATACTTTTTCAGTATAAGATATTTAATTAGAAACCATGGAATTATTATAGCGGTCAAATAGCAGAGTACTGAAAGCTAATATTGAAAATCATCTTTAATTAAAATGGGGAGAAGAGATGACAACGAATATTCTCATTATATATAGAGCCAAAGAGAAGAAAATGTTTTTAAGTTTGGACACAAGTCTGGCATAATCTCTCCTCCCCATCCCCTATGTGTTTTTTGTTTGTTTTGTTTTGATTTGATTTGAATTATTTTGTTTTTCTATAATGAAATGTATGGAGTTATTTTCAATTGGAAAGCTCTCAGTTTGGGAGTATGAAAGTCCCAGATTGGAATTGTTTCTGAGCTCTTTGGCTAATGTCAAGTAAAAAGGTCTTAATTGGGCATCCTCTCCCCTATCAGACCCTCTAAGGGTCTCACTGTGGTTGCCATGGTGGTGGTAACAATCTGTGGGAAAGATCCATAGCAACTCAGTAAGACAGAGCGAGTCACGCTCCAGAATGTTCTCTTTCTACAACAGCCCACTCACACAATCAAACTAATTCCTTTCATAACAACATCAACCTCTTCTGAGGGCAACAACCACAATATACTAGCCTCCTTCACCAGCCTACACTTATAAAAGGTCTACTACCTCAGTAACCACACTGGGGTCTACCTTCTAGCACAAGACTTTTTAATGAACATAGACCACTTGCAAATCATAGGCAAACCCCTGGTACATAATTTCAGAGAGTCCTGGTTCTATGCATGTGTTCATATTATCAGCACAAGGGTTTATAGGGACTATTTGGAAACAGTCCTTCTTCAGCATTAAACATTCTTCATGAAACAGTCTATTATTCCTATCTTTTATTGTATTCCCATTTATGCTCTCTATCACTAACTCAACTCCTTCCCTTAGCTGGAGGTTCAAGTTCTTTCACCTTCTCCTGATGCCTTCTTTCTCATTGTAACTTCCTGTGGAATTTAGAACCCTAATGTTTACACTGGATACTACATACCTATTGTTGTATCATCTACTATTATATGTATTATTTTGCCACTTGTACTATGAGAGCACACTTAGAATGTTTATTATTATTATTATCATTATTATTATTATTAAGTCTTGTTTTACGGTCCAGTCCTGTTCTGCCCTCTGACAGTTCTTCATCCCATTCCTCCTCTCCAGTCTCCAAGAGGATGTATCCCTCACCCCACCTGACCTCCACACTTCCTGGGGCCTCAAGTCTCTTGAGGGTTAGGTGCTTCTTCTCACACTGAGTCCAAACCAGGCAGTCCTCTGCTGCGTATGTGCCAGGGGCCTCATATCAGCTAGTGTATAAGAGCACACCTACCATTTTTTATTTCTTTTTGACCATAAGGAACTTCATGTGTCCTTTCAGGTAAATGAGTCTCAATGTCTTTCTCAGTCCCCTAGCAAAAGCTAAGCAATTTGAAAAGTGGGACAGGGGCAGGACAGCGAAAGGACAGTTTCTGCCCTTAACTTAGTGAGATCAGCTGTCTAGTTGAGGAGGCACACTCTAAACTAATTGGGTGTAGATTGTTAAAGCATGTGTGAACATACAAACAAAAGAAAAATGTAAGATGGGTATGTAGGCTTCAAAAGAATAAACTACAATGGTCAGAGAATATTGGTTGACAGGTATTAGTGAACAGTTTTCCTGAGTGTATGCGTTACTTTACCAGATAGCCCTGTGGGTGGCGGCCTTTCACTTCCTTTCTAGAGACCATGTATTTTCACATAGCTGCCAAAATAATAACTTTCAAAATACCAAATAAGTAATGTCTCTGATTGTGTTAAGTAATGACTTCAAACTTTCTGTTCTCAGTTTTCTTCTGAACATAACATATCTAAATACTATTTAACAGAACATCACAATTATACCTTTATTGCTTAGAATTTTGATGCATTACAACAAACACTTAAGTGTGTTTTTACATTTTCAGTTGGTGACATTAATTCCAATGAGATTTGTGAAAATATCATCTTTGAGCTACTTATTACAAGCTACTTATTACAAAGAAAACTATAGTTATCTTTTTAAGAATTCTCTTAAGAGCCAGGCATGGTGATGCACGCCTTTAATCCCTGCACTCAGGAGGCAGAGGCAGGCGGATTTCTGAGTTCAAGGCCAGCCTGGTCTACAAAGTAAGTTCCAGGATAGCCAGGGCTACACAGAGAAACCCTGTCTCGAAAAACCAAAAAAAATAAATAAATAAATAAAAAGAATTCTCTTAAGTTAATTGAATAAGTGTATCATATTAATAAAAAGAAATGGCTACTTAATTTATATACATTAATTTATAAATACAGACTAATAGCATTATACTTTTATATCATTTAAAAATTTTTGCCTTGGCTCAAAGAACTTGCTTTGCTATATTAAAACATGTTAATTACTAGGAATTTGAGGTTTCTTGGGCCTAAATGTTGACAAAGCAGTAATTTCAACTCTCATTTAGAAAATCCAGCAGTATCTATCTTTTGATGTATGGTTATTGTGGTAGTTTGAGTAAGATTGGCCCTGCAGGCTCATCTACTTGAATGCTTAGTTCTCAGGGAGTAGCACTATTTGAGGAGTAGGAGATGTGGCCTGGTTAGAGGATATGTGCCACTGGAGGTGGGCTTCGAGGTTCCAAAGGCTCATGCCAGGCCCAGTTTCTCTCTTCTTGTGGCCTCTGGATGAAGATGTACAGTTCTTAGCTCCTGCTTCTAAGCTACTAGTCTAATGCCAGGTGTGCAGCCCTCCTCCCTGCCATGATGCTACTGCATGACGATACTGGACTAAACCACCTGAAACTGAAAGACAACCCCCAGTTAAATGTCTTCTCGTTTAAGAGCTGCCTTCATCATAGTGTCTCTTCACAGCAATACAATAGTAACAGGAACAAACTCACTGTGAACGCAAACACAAGGAAATATACCAAGACACAACATGATTTTATCATCACTGAAGAAGGAAGACAATGACATTGACTCAAACGCAATAATGTGCACTGTCCCTTTCCTAGCATGGTCTTTAAAAAGAGTTTCAGAAATACACTCACTATGAATATATACAATAGTGAACATTAGATATGCACATATGTAAAAGTGTCTACATGTACATAATACCATATATCTTTATGACCGCCACCTCATTGAGTTCGAAAACAGATCTCAATCTCAATTATTTTTCTTTTATAAAATAACACAGGCTTTATATATATATATATGTTATTCTCACTGTCTGATTGCTATGACAATGTTTCTTTCTTGTTTTTCTGTCTTACTGTAAGTTTTCTGTATGCCTCAAATATATAATTAAAATCGATGGACATGCAGTCACCTCTAACTTCTGCATTTGGAATGGCTTCTTTCTCCTTTCCTTTACACAGGCTTATTTTCCTTTCAGAGCGTGTTTTTACTCTTTTTTTCCAGCAGGTTATATTTTAATATATTTTCAGCATTTGTTGTCCTTAATTATTTACCCCCATTGGTTCACCATGTGACAGTGAACCTGTCAGTAATGTATTTCCTGTTATTAGATGTTTGTGGTCCAGTGCCTTATTCTCCGAGTAATTAAAAATAAACACACATACAAATCAATCTTACTAGGTTAATGTAATTTCTGGAAACGTATTGAATGTATTGACAACAATATGGCAATGTCTATTAAAATAACTCCTTGGTATAAAATGATTAAAGCGACATGAGTATCTTTCTCTGCCTCTAAAACCAGAGTAGGTGGGTCAGAGGCTGGTAGAGTGCTGTATCTCCAAATGGAACTGAGTGTCTCAGTATCCCAGCTGATGACTGAGCATCCCGGCTGATGGACACATTGACAATATCACTGACACCACTAAAGTTTGCTCTCTGGTCACATTCATTGAAGAAATAGAGAATGACACATCAGAACAAATTTCAAAAGTTGAATTGGCATGGGCCCAGAGAAACCACCCAGTACTTCTGTGTGCTTTCTCTCAGTTCAAGCTGTCACGTGATCACACTGAACTTCAAGGGTGAATCTGGAAAACTTGATCAACTTGAGAAGAAAGAAAAAAAAAAAAAAAAAAAAAGGAAGTTGTAATTCACCACAACTACTTTTACTTTTAACAATGCGGAATCCGATTTGGGGAAAGTAGAGTTAAGAAACCATTGACTCCATTAGAGCTCGTGGTTTCCTGGTTACCTATGTCAAGGTCTCCACTATGCCTCAGTATTCCTACTTGTGAATTTCCAAAGTTGTTTGGGAGGTCACCTTTGCTTTGTCATAGCTCTGACAGGTTACCACCTTTTTTCTTCACAGACTCCTGACAAACTTATTCAGTGGCAGCCAAAATTTAAATATTCACCTGAAATCAGAGTGAGGTTTAAAACAAACTTTAATAAGCCCTGTGCAATGGCAAGTTACTCAGGTCTTTCATGCGTTCTGTCTTTGGAGGCGGAAGCTGGCTCACTGTCAGGTTTCTGGTGGTTAAAGTGAGTTATCAGATACAATGAGTGCTTATTTTAATTGGAGGCGCTACTTTTTTTTTCTTCCCTGAATTGCAAATTAATGAGATTTAGAAGATGAAGTTTATAAAATGCTAAGTTTAACGAATTATAATGAGAAAAAAAAAAGAACGTTTCATTGTAAAGCTGCCATTAATACTGAAAGAGAGAGCTATATGAAGAAACCCACATCATAATTCAAATGACTAAGGAAAGCAAAGGTTATAAGAAGAAAAATATTAATGCGAGAACACTTGCTTTACACCCATCAGAAGACGGTAGAAGAAAAGATCACTTGACTCTAAAATTAACTAGTATGAGCCTAGAGTCAGGGACAGCAGACCTTGATTTCCAAGTTTGTTCAAAGCCCAAGAATTTCTACTTGATGAACCCAACACAAATAGAATGTAAAGCTGGAAAATAACCTCTTCACCTGTCCTGCCACACTATAACATGCCTGGCATTTTTTTTTTTAATTGAACTAAAAAATTTTGTACAATGTATACTGATCCTTCGTTTCCCCTCCCTCAACGCCTCTCAGCTCCTTTCCACCTGCCTGCCCACCACCCTACTCCACCCATCTCTTTCCCTCTGGCTTTAAAACAGAAACTCACAAAGTAACAGCTAAGCAAATAACCAGCAGTAGTTGAGAACTGACACTGAGACCCAGCGTTGGACAAGTGAGAGCTTTGGGAGCAGTCAGTCCTAAATAAATTGCCTTCATCCTCCGTTCTCCTCAGGGCTCAGGTACCAATGCCAAAGAGAAAGCAGAGATACAGAAAGAGCCAGAGGGCATGAGGACTCCCAGCATACTGTGTCCTCCTGACACAGTAGGATTAATGTTTAAATGAATTCACTGTGACCATCAGCTCAAGCCAGAAGGTGTCCCAGCACTGAGAACAGGAACATGGACACAGGCTCCCATCTCTGACCAAGAGGCAACCTGTCGTTCAAAGCCCCTTGCACATGAAAAAATGAGTCTTTATCAAAGGAATCTCACTGAATGTATTAACCACCCTTCAGGGTGGGCCATGCCCAGGAGTAGATGGCCAACACAATACAAGCTCAGTGGAGGCTTTGTAGACATTTTCTCATATTGCTTTGGTTGCACATTTCTGTGTCCTGCTGGTCTTTTGCTTGTGTGTATTGGTTTCTAATATTGTGGTGTGGGGGTGGGGGTATTTTGTTTTGTTGTTGATGTTGTCTGTTTGTTTTTGTTTTTTGCCATACTTGCTAATCTTGAGGATGGTCAGAATTTCTCATGACTACCTCTGCCTCATGGGGTGTGTGTGTGTGTGTGTGTGTGTGTGTGTGTGTGTGTGTGTGTGTGTATGGGACATTGGATTGCACATGGTAGTGCAGAGATTCCCTAAGGCAGGGCTTCCTCCATGGAGTTTCCTTTGAGCCTGTTCCAGTGCCTGCTGACCTCTAGTCACTAATCACTCTCCACCATCAATACTCATCCACCCTAAGGCTACTCGGACAGGGAAAGTATCTCCAGACACTCATGGGGTGTATGCATGCATGGAACCAGCATGAAACCAGCCGAGAGAACTGTTAACTCTTGTCAATAGAGACAAAATGATTGCTAATGACAGTATTGTAAGCATACTTCCTGGAGGAACTGTTATTATGCGTCTATCCTCGTTGTTAGGACCATTTATCTTCTTGACATGTCTTCATTTTAATGTGAAAACTTTGCTCTAATATTAGATTGCTAATGAAATATCATATGTATTATAATGTGTAAAAATAAGGAAAAAAAGATGCTAACAGGTTCCTACTCGGCCAGTAAATGACATTCACCTTTCTAAGTACTTTGTTACTAAATTAACCCTTTCAGAAAAAAAATCTTATGGATTGTCAGCCTTTGTTTTACAATTTAGGAGATAGGTATTTAAGTTACATGAATTGCAAAAAAACAAAAAACAAAAAAAAAAACAAAAAACAAAAACAAATCAAGAAGGAAGTAGGAGATGAATTTGGAACTCAGTTTTGAGATCATCTTCTATACAGCTATATTGGTTATATTACTAGCTATACAGAAATACATAGAAATGAGGTGTCTCTACTTCAAGGTCACCCAATTGCTTAGCAGTGTGGCACAGACTGGAGGAATCAGTTTTCTTGCTTGCATCATGAGCTGCCCCTTGTAAGGGGAACTCAGTGATTCATCACATCTGCCACTTTACAACAAGCTTGCCTTTAAAACTTGTCCACTCAGCAACTTGGCATCTCAGAGTAAGCATAACTGCCTGGAGAATGGGGCAAGAATTGAAACAAAGTAACAACATACTAATTGGCAAACAGTAGCCTTAAGATTGTATGCTGAATTCCAGACCCAAGCATAGAAATAGTTCAATTCATAAGAATTGTAGCTACATTCTGCATTCCTTAAGGGCATAGGGGGAAAAAAAAAAAAACAGAAAATGCACTCTTATTTTTTCTCCCTTCCCTCCCAGTAAATGCACTCTTATTTGATCATGTCCTGTATTAGGATATGTGAGTATATACATAAAGGTACCCACTGAGAATTCACCTTTCGATAGTCCTAGTGAGACACATCCAGAAAATTGCTGCGCATTTGATTTGGCTGTCATGAGCCAGGGATTGACACAGCCTTACTCAACTGAAGACTATTCACTGTCTTGCTTGGGAATGTTAGAATGATACCACTAAATCACCATTACTGTAAAATGTCCTGTGTACAGTCAGTAATTCTCTTGTGGGGGCTCTATCCTTCTCTTAATCCTTCTTTTTATCCTTCGTTTTTTTTGGGGGGGAGGTTTGTTTTCAGGTTTGAGTTTGTTGTTGTTGTTTAGTTGATTGGTGTTTGTTTGTTTGTTTGTTTGAGGGGAGCAATTTGTCAGGCCTTGGAATGTCTTCTGAAGCTGCATGGAGTCCAAGGTCTAAGCCCACATAGGGAAAAACTCCGACTCTCAATTAGCCTCAACCTAAACCAAATAAACTATAGACCATAGATGTCGTTTCCATGAAGCCTTGCCTATAGCAAACAAAGCAGTACGGAAAAGACAGATGTCCTTGGATTATGCAAATCACAGAAGGCCATCATAGACCATGGCCAATTTTTGAGGCCATTCTAAATTAACCCACAAAGAAAAAAAAATGTAAGGACAGATCAATTTAATCACTTGAAATCTTTCTTGTGGAACATGTTCTGATTAATGGCATTCAATAAATGGAATTCCTGATGAAATCAAGATCAAAGTATAATGTTGGAAGAATTAATTTCTTCTAATAGTTTATTAATGATTGGTCATCTTAGAATCATTGATGCTGAAAGCATCACCACTGATATCATGTCTCCTTGAAGCTGAGACATACCTGCCTGGTGTGAGTTTATGAACCTTTACGTCAGTGTGTAAAATGGAGTTAAGATGTAGCTGTGAGCCTAACCTGCTTCTTGCTAGTTGCTCATGCACAAATCCCAACATTGATTTCCTTGACCCTAGATGGAGGATTTGGATTTGGCTATTGCTAAGGCATCTCTCTCTGCTTGGCTTCTCGGCCTCTCGAAGTTATTCCTGCTTCTTAACATTTCCTCATGCACCAGCCTTTGCTCTTTCTCTGACCAACCCTTATGAAATCTCTCTCTCTCTCTCTCTCTCTCTCTCTCTCTCTCTCTCTCTCTCTCACACACACACACACACACACACAGACTGACTCATCCTTGTTGCTTCCAAAACTATTGTTCTTAATATTTACTGCCTAGACACTATATATTTCTTATTCATATCCTACTTATTAATTTCCTTTAGGTACTTTGATAGAGGTGTATGTATGTTTCTGTGTGTATGTACACACACACACACACACACACACACACTTGCACACACACACACACACACACACACACACACACATCTTCCCAGCCTACATACAGATGAAAGCTACATCCTTAAATATGACCTTCAAAGTTCCTTATTTTCCTCTTCACTGTTTCATCTAAAACAGTGCCTATCACAAAGTCAGTGCTCATCAATTGTTCATGATACATGAAATTCATATTTCTTAACCCTCCTTTCTAAGAGTCTCTTCTTCACATATATTTAATACTATAAACAGTATGGTTATTTTGATTATATCATTCCAAAATGCTCAGCAAAAGCTTAGTAGTGCATTTTATTTTTGCTTTTTAAACAAAATTCTTTTCTGATGAGGATAGAATAATCTTATTTATTGCAAGCTTGAAATCTGATTTGTATGTTTCTGAAATTCATGAATTATTCTATAATGATTCCCTCAAAGCAGATTGTTCTTGTGGAGCCATTGCTTCTTGTAGCACTACAGCATCCAGTGAGAAAGCTTGAAAAGATGGTGTTTAAATGCGTGTCCCAAATGGAACGCTCCTTAATGCAAATCAAGTATGAATTTATTAGAAACCATTAGTGGGATAAATGTTCTCCTATTATGTAAATCTGTGTCTTTAATCTGAAATGTGGAAAGTGAGTTGCTTTGTAGAATATCTAATCTGCAATTCTGTAATGAGGAGAGCAGGTGGTTTATCACAGGTGCATCACTGACTTGTCCCTCATTGCAGGACACAAATAGCGAATTGTATGCATCCCAAGTCAGCCACGGGGCAGGGCAGTTATGTTGTGTACACAATTTTGAAATCCAGCAACATGTTTAGTGCCTGAAGGTATCATAGAAGTAGGTTGTGTATTTGCTTTCAAACTAATGCTTCACAGCAATGTGTATTACACATGTTGTCTGTGTATGAATAAGACAGACAGACAGACAGACACAGAAGCAGAGAGAGACAGAGACAAAGAGACAAGAGATGGAGAGATGTGGGCTGGTGAGATGGCTCAGTGGGTAAGAGCACCCGACTGCTCTTCCAAAGGTCTGGAGTTCAAATCCCAGCAACCACATGGTGGCTCATAACCATCTGTAACAAGATCTGGCACCCTCTTCTGGAGTGTCTGAAGACAGCTACAGTGTACTTACATATAATAAATAAATAAATCTTAAAAAAAAAAAAAAAAAAAGAGATGGAGAGATGTGGTGGTGTATGTGGCATTTGTATGGGATTTTTTTTTCTTGAAGAGGAAGAGGCCTTTGGATATAGTGTCATACTCTATATCCAGGCTGACCTGGAACTCATGGTATCACCAAGGCCAGTCACAAAGCTGAGGATGTCCTCCTGCCCAGCCGTCTTTGTGCTAAGATTACAGGATTGCACCATATTGGGCTTTAATATTATTATGATGTTACCTACAGTATTAGGCTGAATATCTAAAAGCTAGCATAATAGGTAGGGGAATTGTGGTCTTTTACATCTTTCACTGCTATATAATGGAAGTATTAAAAAATATGAATGACCTATTTTATAGCAAGGTATTAGAATTTGATACTAAATTGAAAAATAGTATCACATACAGATATAATGACTCATCTTAACACCAATTGGGGGGAAAAAGCCCTTTGTATCTCTATGGTTAACTGAAAAGCCTGAAATTGCAAGGGGAAGCTTGACTTAACATCTCATTTGTTTTGTATTAAGCACACCTTAGTGTTAAGAAAAGATAACAAGACATGTTTAAGAGTTAAGCTTGGAGTCATAATCAATAACAAGAACATTTTAAGTGAATTCTGCATGAAGGGTCCTCCAATATTCTAATTACTCCATTTAAAATACAGAAAACTCAGGAGTGGAGACCTGGCTCAGCAGGTAAGGGTTTTCATTGCTCCTGCAGGGGACTCCAGTGTCTTTCCCATTACCCACGAAGGGAGGCTCACAACCACCAGTCACTCCAGCTCCCGGGGATCATACCTTCTTCAGGCTTCCACAGGCACCGAACTTATATCCACAACACACACACACACACACACACACACACACACACACACACATACACCACCTAAAAATAAAATACCTAAAATATAGAGGAAACTGTAGAAAGACAGATTTTCAATTCTCAAATCTTTGTCAAAGGCAGGATATATTTAAAAAGACAGCAAACTGTGGGAGTTTAGAAGCTAACCCACGGTGAAAACAGCAAACTGCAGTTTTCTTTAAGGACACCTGCTTCCAAACACATGCCTTTGATAGCCAGAGAATTCTACCTCTGTTCGGTCTTTTCTCAAGCTAGTAACTCCGGTCTAACATCACAACCAAAGGAAAGTTAGTGAGAAAATTTAGAGACATAGAACAATGAGTAAAATTATAAAAGTAACTGGATTATAACAAGGGGTTAATATCTTGACCCTAAAAATGTTGTTGTCTTTCAAAGAAAATGGAAGTTGTTCAATCATGGTATGAAAACAGGGGCTTATTCTAAAGAAGAGTTAATTGAGTTTAATGTACATGAACATGAGGAATTTTGAATAGGATGAATAAGATAAATGCCGTTTGACTTATCTCAGAACTGCCCTCCCTGCCCCCTCCCCAAAAGGTCAATATTGCAATATGGAAAGAATAACAAAATATTTACAATCAGTAGTACCAAATAATAAAAGGGGGGTTGTGTAATTTGAGTTACGCCAAATTAACCATGAGGGTGTAATAATGAACCTGATTACTGGAACTGTCTTCCAACCTCAACTGAAAGATTAGAGTCATGGCGAATATATACACACCTCTTTTGACTACAGCTTGTATATGTTCATTGTCTCTATTATAATGCAATATCAAGGCTTAAGGATGATTTGAACTTCTTACATTGATGATAAGAAACTTGCACTGATAACAGTTAGAGTAGATAACATGATTTGACCCATGGTATTAAGCTCTCATTTCTGTCTTCTATTCTCCTACCAAAATATTTGAATCTTTCAATGGTTCTTTATGAATTCATTAGATTAACTACTGCATGGGTCCTTTAGCATGATTTAAGAGGCCCTTGAGGATCAACCTTATCTATTTCTTTCCCCAGCTCTTGCCCTTCACATGTCTATCTTGCCATTCCTGTAACCACTTGTGGTTCTCCCGTTATCTTGCTGACTCACTCACATCTTTATCTATCCAGGTCCCATCACCATGAACAGCATCCTCCTTACACATCAACTTTTCTCTTGGGCTGATTCTGGTCACAACTCTGCTTAACGTATAGTTCCAAAACACATGGTAATAGAAATTGTATTGTTGGCAGTTCCCTGCAGAGCATAGAACAGAAAGTCAAACGCGTGCCCAATGGATTTCCTATGCCAAACACGGTGCCTAACTCACAGTAGATACTTATCATATGTTAAGCTAAACTACACATATACCCAATCTGTACAATAATATCTGATCCATCTACCCAAGCATGTATTGGCTTTCAAATTGTTTACCACAGTCCTTGCTATTTTTCTAAGATAGCAGAGTCTTGTAAATAGAGCATGATTAGCTTAAAAGTTTTTAAATTGCAGGAGCTTTGACACTTTAAAAGTGATAAACTGAGCACAGAATATTGAAAACGCATTTTGCCCACATCTGATTATTGAAGTAGCTATGAAATGCTTAACAGGCTTTTCAAGTATTCTAAAATTCAAGACCTGATTTATTAAGTTAGATTTGAGAGCTAATTTTCACACAGCTAATAACCTAATATGAAAAATCGCCTCCTATGGAAGTAGATGTCCGATCTATATAATAAGAAGAGAGGAAAGAATAAACTGAATGTCTGTCACCTCGATAATGCTGGCTTGTTAGGCACGTCTTCCAGGACACTACCTACATTAACTGTAAGACAAGACAACCCTCTACATGCTGCTATATGCCGCTGGGCAGGTTTTGTTTGTTTTCATCTTCCAAATTGGAAATAATAACCCACAATATTTTTTTGCTTCCAGGAAAAACAAAGAAAGAGAATTCAGAGTGTTATGCCTCGGGATGCCTCAGCGAATACCTCTTGTTCTTTATCAAGATATATTATAATTTGTAGACACTAACAAATTCAAGCCAACAGTAGTTTCAAAGGATTATTAGAGGCAGGAATCCACTGAATAATTCTCAGAGCAGCAAACTCCCTCCTCTCCATCAATTTCAATCCATTATCCTACACTCTCTTCCAACACTGAAGCCAACAGAGATGCCAGGCACAGAAATTCTGTCATACAGGATGCTCATTCATAGGCCAGTCTGCTTCTACAAACACATCCATTTCAGCTGCCTTTAGAAGAAGACAGTAACAGTTCCATATAATGAGGGAATCTGGCTGAGGATTTTATTGTTGTTCTGCTCTGTTCTGTTTTGTTTTATTTTGTTTTTCCTTTGGAAACTTCCACTAAGAGAAATGTAATGGTAATTATTTTAATAGTATTATTCCAATCGCATCTAAAGAGAATTGGCCCCTGTTACTAAAGTAGTTTCTATATATGCTCTTCTGCTTCTTGTACTTTAATGAAAGTCATAAAATAAACATGAAACAAATTATAATTATAACAGTAACTTTGTTTTATATATGCTTATTCACTTAATTTGAAAATAGTTTGACGGGCTGAGGATGTAGCTCAGTGATAGTAATCTCTGTGTAGTGCTTTAAGTCCTGAATAGAACAACAGCAATAATAATAATAATAATAATAATAATAATAGTCTATTCTTATTTTCTCTTCAAAATATTATAATTGTCTTTTATAGTAATGAGAAGATATGCTTCAATATAGATTACTACGCTGTGTGTAACCTACATAGTGATAATACATGGGCATAGTTCTTCACTTCAAATTAACAGGAAATAGAAACAAAGTAGAAGAGCATGATGAGGAATGGTTTTATTATAATAGCAACTATGCTCAGAAGGCCAGATATTAGACACCATAGTCAGGGAAGGCCACTGTAAGGGACATTCAGTGTGAAGTCAGTGATGAGACAGAGTGTTGTAAAGAAAGGAACAGCAATGTGTATGACTATGCTTCCCGCACAATAGTGGCTCCAGGATGGAACTGTCTTCATCCATCGTCACAGAATACAAGGACGCTCTGAGACTGGACATGTTAGATGAGCAAATACTTAGTCATGCAGAATTTTTCGGCCATGGTAGGATATTTGGATAGTTTTCAAATACACTGGGTAGGAACATGGGGCCTTTTTGCTAATGAAGCTGGATGGCATATTGGTTTAATTTCTTTGAATGGTCTCACCAATTACTGTTTGAAGACTGGGTTGCGATGTCATCATAATAACTAGAAAGGGGGCTGGGGTTGTAGTTTAATGGGCAGAGTGCTTGCTTAGCATGATCCGCAAATCTAGGGTTCTATTTCCAGTGCTGCACAAACCAGGTGTAGCGGATAGAACTGCAGTTATATCACTTGGGACGTAGAGTCAGGAGGCTCAAAAGGTCAAAGCCACTAAACTAAACTAAAGCTCAGGGAAAGGGACTAGGGGGACTGAATCAAGCTATGTCATTATGAACCTATTAACTCTCTTAGAGGACCTGCTTTCCTGGAGGCTTAACATTACAGTTCAAACAAGACACCTGACTTCTTTCTGCCACAGAAAGGAGACCCAGCAGGAAGGGCTAAGCATCTACTCTACATGTGAATGAGCTATTTTCAGTCCCTCTTCTCTTCTCCAGCTGTGAGACTGTGCTCAAGCTACTGGTCCTTGTTAACTCTCAGTCTTTTGTCTGTAAGCAGTCTTGATAATAAAATGGCTGTGTTGGTATCAAGATTCCATGAGCAAATAAATATTCACAATACACCAAGAATTGCTCCTGCTCAGCTCTGTAACATACTAAAGTTATAAAGGAGTCAGATACTAGTACATAATTATAGGAAATATCATGCTTATCCTGCTCAGAAGACCTGGATAAAATAGATGGACAGGGAGTTTTTGTACTAGGAACACTTAAGATAGCACTTAGAGTGTCAGGAAGCATGAGTTACACACAGCATTCCAAGAAATAGCTTGATGTTCCTGGAAACACCACTGTTGGTTCCCTATCCAAAATGATTTGCTATCCTTTTGAAAAATACAGAGCTCACAGCTAACACCAATCCCCACCTCCCACCCCTGCCCCCAGGAGCATAGAGGAACATATCTGTGTGGCACAAGTAAAAGACAAATTTGGATAAATTAGTTGTCTGATCTGAAAGGAAAGGAAGTACCTGTGCTATTATTTCCTGAGTTTAGGCATGTGCCTATAAGGCATTGGGGGTTGGATGGCAGTCAACTGTGATGAAGTGAAGACAAGTCTATGTGTTAGACTCCTCATCCTTTGAATTGCTAAATTGCCCAGGGATGGCTTGCAATCTCCAACATCAGGAAGACTTCTAAATGTGAATTTTAAAGTAAATGCTCTGTGTGTCTCTGGAACAGTGTTTTTCTCCATTTCAGTAGAATAATCCAGACTAAAATAGTCTCTCCAATCACACAAGCTCTCAATTAGATCTTTGTAGTGCAGAACTCCTGCTTAAAAGAGGTACAAGTCCTAGCAGGATTTGTGCTGGTATTGATATTCAGTGTTTGCTTCTGCTACTCCTTCCGACCATATTGTATGTAACTCAGAATTAGGGATTTTTTTTTTTAATTGATTTGTTTCCTTCCCAATACGTATGCAGCAGCTGTTAAAGTTCCTTGGCCACCAAATGAACTTGATTAATGCCTAATGAGCTGTATATTCCATAACTTTGGATAAATGCATCTTCCTTCCCTCATCTCTTACAGTTAGACTCATGTCCATAGAACCAACCATGTATAAAGTAAGACTGAGACAACACATATTACATTAAGTATTAATTTTCTCACTCTCCACTAATGTTCACTTAAAAAAAAAAAAAGGCAATTCAAGATGAGACTTGGGCATGCCTAGAATCGATGTGAGTAGATGGATTGCTCTAACTGAAGACAGGCTAAGGGTTATGCTTCACGGGAGTTAAATACAGCCTCAGAAAAGCAGAAAAAGAGGAAGGAAAGTTATTTTGAATTTTCAGTATTGATAAACTTTCTTTATTACAGCTACTCATGAGAATGTTTGAGGGGAGGATTTTCCTCCGTCCTAAGCCTTTCAGTACCGTGGAAACTTTCTCCAAGAGAAAGTTTCTTTTCCTTTGCTTCTACGCATCTCCTTCTCATATACTTCAAAGTGAACCAAAGAGCACTTTCCAGAGTAAGCTTGTCTTCTTACAGCTCCAAAGTGAAAAATTCAGTAATGCATACTATAATATCATTTGATTATGACAATTTTTCAATCTTTTTGAAGATCTGAATAAGGCTGAATTGAACTTCTAATTCTATACTTTTCTTATGGCGTTGTTCATCCTCTTTTATTTCTCCGGGGTTCACCACCCTCTTCTTTGTCTTCTAGTGTTATTCTTCTGGGACTGAACACTGAGAGGTATGACTCTCATCTAATGTGGGTTCTTTGAATTCCTAGCTAGAATACAATGTAGAACTCACAAGTAACCAGGTCTCAGCTAACTCTCATGCATTCCATCTCAATGTCCCGAAATTCTTTCCAGACATTTCCTAGCTTATTTTCAAATTACATTTCCAAACAAGTCTTTAATGATTAACTAAGATTTATGAATTCCAAAGAAAAGTGTGTGACCTTCCCTTACAATCCATCTCTATTGTAACTGTGCTTATCCTGCTCAAATAAGGACTATAATTGACCTGCCTATCTTGTTTTCTTATGCAAGTATTAATTGTAATAGTTTGTCCAAACAACATGGTCCAAAACTCTGTTTTATGTTATATGTTATATTATATTTTATAAAATAAAACCAAATGTAAATACACACTACTTCACATTTCTGATGGGAGAGAGACATGACCACACAGACAGTCCAGGACCAGTTGTCAGAATTCGGTAGACATTTACTAAGTGATTAAGAAAAGGAAGTGAGAAAAGGCTTGTTCGTGGCTCCTCAGTGTAATCCCAATCATAATAATCTCCTTAAAGATTTCAGAGCCTCACACCCTTAAATATTATGCTTTCTACAGTTTATTTCCCTTGCATCAGTTGCTCTTCAGAATGTTTGTGCATGTGATTTTCCATTTGGACATCTCTTCTTAGATATACTATACCTTAAAAACTTAGCATTTGGTACCCGAATTGCTGGCCTCCTTGTTCCATAAGGAAAGCTTATGATTTGTACATTCTTCCCTATCTCCGGCCTAAGACAATGACTTCTTTTTTCTATTATATCTCAAATCATGTTTTTCTGTTACTACTACCAGCTCTGCCCATAATGTACCCAGAATATAGTCATCTATTGTCACTTTTATGCCCAGGATTCCATGGCTAACTGTGTATTGAAATAGGTTTGTAAGTATTCTAATTGAGTTTGTTGCCTCCTCCATTGCCATACATTGAATTTCCAGGGTATCAATCAAAATGATCTATTGAGGTTGCAATTAAATCATGTTCTCCAACATTCCATGAGTCCCATTCCACACACAGAAATTCCTCATCCCTTCTAATAGTTCAGAAGAACTTTGAACTTCCCTTGCTCTTTCTCCTTCTCATCTGATACCTGACCCTTACCAGACTCTATTCAAACCACACAGACCCATTTTGTTGTTCTATGAACTTTGTAAGTAGCCTCCCAGCAGGAATTTACACTTGCTTTGTAAATATCTACTAACAGCACTCTATCCGTGTTACAAGTTGCCTTTGTACAAATCTTGTCTTTTACTGTTTAATATTAGTACCTCCATTTGTCAGAATCAGTTTCTCTTCAATCTTCCACCATTTCAAATGCTATTTTCTTTTCCATTAGAATAATCGTTTATGTTTCTTATTGGCTATTAGATCACGTTGTGCTACTCTGAGTCTCTGAGACTGGTTCATTATGATGAACAGGTATCTGTTGCTTCGAGTCTGGAAGATGAAAAGTTCAAGGTGTAAGAGAAAGATGTAAAAGACTGTCCAGGACCTTCTTTTCAGTCTTCTTCTGATGGAAGAGGAAACCAGGAGAGCATGCACAGGAGAGAAAAGGACCCAAACTCATGCAAGCATTCAAGAATCAAATCCATTTTCATGCTAAGGAAACCACTTCCAAGATAATGACATTAATCCAATCACGAGTAAGACCTCTCACGACTTAATTCTTTTGAACGTTTTGCTTCTCAAGATACCACATTGGAGTGGTAACAAGTTATCAGCAGGTCCATATTGGCAGCACATTAAGCTATGCAGGGAGGTTTCTCAGATCCATAGAATATAAAGTTCAGTGATTGATTGATTGATTGATTGATTGATTTGTCTCTTTGTTCATTCTTCTAGTGCTAAACTGGCATGATCTGGAAATTTCCCAGGGATATATAAAGGATATTTCTTAAATGAATGATGAGCATATGTGTACTGCAGCACAATGGCATTATGTTTGAACCTAGTTGTGTGGAAGAGGTCTTTAGACTTCAAGGGCCAGAGGCAATTTAAGGAACTATGTTCTGGGGACAATGTAGGTGTTTAGTTCAAGGTGAGACTCATGCCAAGTCTAACCTCACCAGGTAGCAGTGATATGCTTTCAGGCAAACACTTCATCTCTCTGAAGCTTATGTCCTTGGGTTATAAGTAAAGATAATAATAGCAACAATCTTGTGGGTGTTGGTTAGGAAATTATCATATTAACTACAAAGTGGTTATGATGAAACTTGATATGTAGTGTGTAGGATCTCTCATTAGTTTCATTTAATAAATGAAGTATTCATAATTAATGCAATTTGAGGAGCGAATAAGGTGCTCAGTGGCTAAAATATTCTTGACTACAGAGAGAGCTTAATAAACTAATTATGATATAAAATTCCTAAGGATGACCTACACAGGATTAAGCAAAGGTTTTTGTTTGCCTTGGCTGGGTGTTACTGGGAGGAACTAACCCTGCATTTACCTTTATTTCTAATTTTGTTTTGGTTTTGATCCAAATGTGATGTTTTATTTTTATTTATAATATAATGCAATAAATAACATTTACTGTTTATAATACTCAGACCACATTCACTCGTCACGCCCTTTCAGTCCTCTCCCTTCATCTCACTACTCCTGCTACCCTCCTGCCCTCCTCCAGTCTCCTTCCACTTCTATTTATCTTACCTATTGCTATCACACTGTTTTTGAAGTTGTCATGGGAAGGGCCTTGTAAGCCAGGCTACAGGTTTTAGATTTCATCCTGTAAATGAATAGTTCTTAGACCTGAGATGCACCAGGATTATCCAGGAGACTAGTTAAAACACTAATTACTGATCCCATCTCTGAGAGGTTCGGATTTAGTAAGTAAGAGGTCTTCAGAATTTGTACAGTAAAAATTTCAGATTCATAATTCATAGCAGTTTACCATTTATCCCCAAACTTAATGACTTAGGAGAGCAAATGCTTATGATCTCACTGTTGTTGTGACTCAAGAGTCCTAGAACATGTCTCAATCATGATGTCAGTTTGGGCTTTGGTCTCAGAAGTTTGAGAGGAGGCACATCTATCCCATGGTCACTCAGGGTTACTGACAGGAGTGGGTTTCTCTATAACTATTAGCTTCAGCTCATTGATTATTAGGGACTAAAGATGACTGTAAGACTCTTACTGGGTACTTCCATAGAGCAACCCACAGTATAGCAGTTGGCTTCTTTCAGAGTAATCAAGTAATCAAAGGAACGTGTGGCTCCAACGTAGAAAGCCACATACATTTGTACCTGCTTTTGAGGGTGACACCTCAAAATGTATCTGCTCCATTCAGTTTAAAAGAAGTGAACCCTGGGCGCTAACTCACATTCAGTAGAGTGGAGAGGATTGGATGAGGGTGGCCAAGATGCTAGTATGAGGCTGAGAACAATAATCTGAAAACTGTTGCTACATATATTTTAAGCACCTGGGTGAGACAGATGGATCTAGCATATTAAAAAAAAAATGATAATGCAGCTAATGGCTGTTAGGGAGGAAGCTATTGCAATTATCTAAATGATACATTTTACGTCTACATAATTAATGTTAGTTTATATTTATAAAATCAATATACATTTTAATATTTCAACCATTTAACCTCAAATTTTTCACTTAAGTCTCATCTAAGAAAAAATACTACATATTTGTTTATTGATCAATTGTTTAATTGATTTACTTATGTGCATGTGGTGTGTGTGTGTGTGTGTGTGTGTATGTGTGTGTGTGTATACGCACTGTATATGTGAAGGGGATGCCATGGTGTAGATGTGGCTTCCAGAGGACAAATTCCTAGAGTCAGTCCTCTCCTTCCACCACGTGGGTCCCAAGGATGGAACTCTGATGACCGAGCTTAGCACTTGACCTTCTGAGCCCAGGAATGAGATATTGAAACTAACATTTAAGCTATATGAAAGCTATGTGTGGAGCTAAATTCCATTAAAGAATTCATATACTGCCCCTCAGACCACATTTCATATAAGACATGTAAATGATTTTAGCTCAAAACTAGAATTCCCATGTGCAACCTCAGCACTAGGAAGGTTGGAGCAGGAGGTTTGCCACAACTTCAACGCCAGCTTTGGTTCCATACTAAGTTCTGGGCCAGTCTTGATAAGTGAGAGCTTATCTCGAAAATCCAAAGAATTAAAAAGGACAAGTAGAAGTGACTTACTTTAAAAGCACACGGAATCGTGAGGATCAGGTTGTTGCAGTCTCAGTTTAAGTGTTTGCCTTCGTAGGGGGTTCTGGTATGCTGTGTTTTTCAAAAGCTTGTCAGCTTAGTTGAGATTGCAATATGAAGCTGTCTTCTTAGCCCAGAAGGGTAGGAAGTCTACTTGACCCCAGTAACCTGCCCACTAGATGTCATACTTGGTGACATCTAGTTCCAACAACAGGTTTAATAATTCTTTGCTGCTGCACCAGGAAGCAGTTTAGCTTTTCCAAGTGGGGGTTCTGTTCCTTTGGCCTGTGTATTTGTCTGAAGTCAATGCACTGGCCTCAACCTGTTCTTACCTCCGAGGCATTGATTTTGCCTGACATTTAGTTCAACATGTTATCAATTCTCTTAATCATCTCAAAGAGAGAGAAACCGGGAGAGGTGCCCTAACTATTGCCCATCACGTCAGCTCATGACAGCTCCGGGTCATCCATTCCCCAGACAGGAGTTCAAGTGAAAATAACTCTTTTCTTTAGCAGGACTTCACCTATGGCTACAACAACAAACAAGCTAGCGCGTACACTCAAAAGCGTATCAAATGCCCGGTTCTCACTTTCATCAAACAACTTTATTTCTATTGAAACCAAGAATCTGCCCTTCTTATGCTGCCACGGAGTAGATGGTGTAGGCTTAGGAAAATAAATAGGCTAAATACTATTTACCAGACCAGGGAGTGAAGCCATGCAAACCTAGTGGGGGAAGAAAAGTTAAGTCAGAGGAACACAAAGCATTCAGCCTAGTTCTAATCAGCTCAGCTACAGAATCACAGGTAGAACAAACTGCTTTGAGAAGAGCAGAAGCTCTGGTGAAATGGAACAGGAGTCTGAGACTGGTCAACAAAAAGACCTCAGGCTGGACCAAGAAGCTCGCTGAAATGTAAACATTCTATGCCTCTTACAAACAAACAAAAACTACCCCAGGTTTTGTCCTGCTATATAATAGTGAATTACTGAATGAAAACCACACACACACACACATACACACACACACACACACACACACACACACACACACACTTTTATATGCCTTAGCTAGCTCAATGGTTGGGTACTTCTAAACCTCCCCACAGCTAGCAAACACTCCCCTCTGGTATTCCTGAGTTAGCATCTTTAAACTTTATCTTTCATCTCTGCTGCCCCAGACCCAGTGGGGAATTGGTCCATGGGGCCTTTCCCAGATTCTTAAATGTCAGCGGACCTTTCAGTTTCATCTTTCTGCTTCTCTGTCATGGCAATTGTATGTCTCTTCCCTCTCCCTGGGTCCCTTGCCCAAGCCATCTAAAAAATTCCCACCCCATCTCCTTGTCCAGCCATTGACTGCAAGGGAATTCTTTATTATCAGTTGAAGCTAGGGGGTGGGTGGGACCCTCAGGTCTGGAAGTTTGGCTTTGGGAAGCCGAAATAAGACATAGCATTAGAACCAATCCCCAACACTGCTGAATTTAAAATGATTGAGCAGCCAAACTATCCTATGGAATCATCTTGCAATGTTTCTGTGGAGAGAGTTCACAGGTCATTTGCAAAGTGGATTCTCTTCTGAAACGCTATACAATTACAGTCAACACAATCTTCAGGCTTTACTTTAGTGAAACCATTTCTAGTTTTACCCATGGCTTTCTCTGAACTTCCAAAGTCATTATTTCTGGGTATCTAATGAGACATCTCTCAGGTATAGCCTTATGATCCTGTAGTGTTCTCTACTGGAGAAAATGAGAGAAACAGCAAAATCATTTCTCTTGAGAGGTCTTGGAGACAGGATTTGTGCAATGCAGCTTTGTGTTTTGGCAGTTTCCCTAGTGTCTGTCAGAAGGAAGCCCTCCGCCCTCCTCTGCTCTGTATCCCCTTTGATGCTGATTTCCTTGGGAATTTGTGTGTCAGTTCCAACCAAGGCAAGGCCTGCTCATGGGAAGGAACCGTGTCTCCTTTCCCTTTATTGCTCCTGAACCTGTCTTTCTGACCATTACTTTCTGACTTGTATACTTTAGGTTCTCATATGACTTTTTTCTTGACGGTAGACAAGCAGAGCACCAGTCTAGATGGCTAAATAGGCATATTTATTATCAAGAAAGGTAAGTATTCAGAAAACATAGAAGGGTCTTTAGTTACCTTTCTATTGTCTTGACAAAACACCATGACCAAGGCAACTTGCAAAATGTAAAAGCAATTCATTTGGGACTCATGGCTCCAGAAAGTCTAAGACCATTGATGCCATGGTAGCAGGCTGACAGGCCTGGCACTAGACCAGAGGCTGAGAGCTTATATCTTGATGTACATACATGAGGCAGAGGGAGCCACCTAAGGATGGTATGAAATTTTGAAACTTCAAAACTCACTCTCACAGATTCACAGATATACCTCCTCAGACAGATAGTCCTTCTCAAACAGTTCCACCAATAGGAAAACAAATATTCTAATATATGAGCCTCTGGGGCCCATTCTCACTCAAACTACCACAAACAAATGAATAAATAAAAATAAGGGGTATTCAAGGAACTGAAGACTTTCAGAGAGAACACCTAAGAAGACAGATAGGTAGTACATAGTCTCTGAAGTATGGAAGCACTGATTTAAGGAAAAGGTATAGCACTTACATGATTAATATTAAATTGGTAACCTCTCATTGACTTTCCTCTGTTAGTCTCACTGCTCTGTGGAGACTGCTATTTCTAGCAAATACCACCATGGCTAGCAGAAAATATGCATTCAATGGGGGACTATATGAGGGAATTATTCTACCACTGGGGTTACAGTCTCCTCAGGCCTTTATTCTGCCTGAACTGTTTGCCAAGTCTTCTTACTTCTCATTCCATTTCTTTCCCTAGCCGTTTCCTCTCACTTTCACTATTGAGACAGGGTAAAGCCAAGCAGGATTCCATTTAAAATCCTCAATTCCATCCAGAATAAATGAGGGACGGTTGTCATTCATTTTGATACACAGATCCTTTTTAAGACCTGATCAAAACTGAAGCACTTTACCACTTACAATCTGTCTATACCACAAAAGTTCGAACTTTCATTTCTATGTATTGCTGAGTCTTGGAACCTGACCTCGAGAAGAGTAGGGTTGAGAAAATCCAAACATTGAACTTCAAGATATCTAGCACGTCTCTATCATCTTCTGGTACTCTCTCTTCTACAGCAGCCACTTCTCAGTGTTCAGCTTATGCAAAAGCCAGATACTGTTACATTATTTTCTAGACACGCCATGTATCTTCCTCGGGTAATTGTCTCTTCTGACAAACCAAAGCTCTTGGTGGATCTTAATCACCATTCAAAGTCAAGTCCACTTTCTGCTTTATACATTATGTACTAATAACTATCATCCTCATGCCCTGGGGCTGTTTCTGGATTTTTCATATAACTTTGTTGTTGCCTTTTCTTTTCTTTGTCTTTTTAAATAGTATTTATTTATTTATTCTAAAGGTTATATATTATTATACTTATTTTATAGATAACAAAACTGAAGCACAAGAATTCTCATTACCATGAGAAAGTTGAGGGCTTTCTCTGAAAACAGGTTTTATGGGTTTTCTTGTTGTTGCTTAAGGAATTGAACTACACAGTTAGAAATAACCCAAGATTTATGAAACCGTGCTTATGATAGCAACTATTTTAGAGCACCAGAATCTCCAAATGTGTGTTTGGAATGTGCACTGCATCATTATTTAAATCCACTACATTTCAGGAAGAGGCACTACATTATGATGTGAAGAAGGGAGAATGAGATTCTCTCATACATCCCCTAACATTAGGAAACCTGGTTGTGCAATGTATGTATAGGAGAAAGGCTAGTATCACTTCTTAGAGGGGTCTTATGTGGGAGGTAATGATGACAGCAAGAGCTCAGCAGATGTGTAGCTTGAAGAATGCTTAAACTATGGTAGACCTGCACTGTGGTACAGGCATGCTATCTGAGGAAGACCTGAATATATGATAGATACTCTGTGATGCTCCAATACAGAATCCTCGCTACATACTATGGATGTACTCTTGCAATCAAGTAGTCTCACTCTTAGCTTAGAGATTTGAATACTGGTATGTTTAGGAGTCATCTCACACAGAATCAGTGCTATGGGACTGAAAGTTTAACTTCTCCAAAAATGCTGTTCACTTCTATAGGCACCAACAGACACAGTGATGAATGTGGAAGGAACAAAGATGATACTGTCACCAGACATTAAATATTACACGGTCATCATTTCAGCCAATATCTATACTTCTCCACCTTCTGTATGAAAACAATCTCATGACTACACTTACAGTGACTACAGGAAACAACCTTTTGGCAGAACAGTAGATTCCTTGTCATTTGATCCCTGGTCACTGATATAGTTCATTTTTTAAAATCTGCTTTTTATTAAATATTTTTTGTTTTGTGATATACATTCTAGCAACTGAATTGTGTTCATTCTTCAGTCTGTGTGTGTGTGTGTGTGTGTGTGTATGCGTGCACACACATGAATGAATCTGTCTATTTTCCTGCCCCCTGCACTTCTATTTAAAAACCACCAAAAGTCTACTAAAAAAGGAGGTGCAGAAGGCTGAAGATCTTATTTATTCTGAACACTGAGAGCAAGCCATTCATTTCTCCAAATATATAGGAGAAAATTTTAATATTTTCAACATATATCAATGCAGTTTTTCTAAATAACTACAATAAAATCAATGGAGAAAGGAGACTTACAATGGTATATTGAAGCCAGTTAGTCACAGACACATGCTGTTCAAGGTTTGGAAAACTGCCGCAATATTCTGAATTTTAAAGAATATAACCCAGGATCTCATTAACTATTATGTTTCTCTGGCCTGTTTTAAGCAAGACCAGCTCCTTGGTATTTTCCTAGTCTCATAACTTTATGGTTTTCTCCAATTCACATACACAGTATCCCTAAAATTGCTTTATCAAATGTTTCATTATGATTAAATTCAATTTGTGCTTTTAAGGGACCTCCAGGGTAATGATTTCATGTTCTTATCTCATGGGAAGAGATAGTACAGCCTTTGGTTTTATACCACCACTAGTGGGGTTGACTTGAGCTTTTCAGTTTCTCTTTGAAGACATTCAGTTATGCACTGAAGCTAGATAATTGTTCCCTGGTGCATTGGTTCCCAAGGGCGACAAACTGGGTGGCTAAACCTGGCAAACATTTATTGTTCGACAGTCCTGGTGACTAGAAGTCTTAAATCAAGGTGCTATCAGAGTTGTGTACCCCTAAAGGCTCTGTTAGAGGAGTATCACTTCTTCTTTGTCTGATTTCTGGTGATCTGGGATGTTTCTTGACTTGTGGCAATTTAATTGCAGTCTCTAGTGTTCCTCTGACTAGACATGGGAAACTTTATTCTGTCGCCCCTTTTTGTAAGAGCCACCAGTAAAATTGAATTAAAGGATCATTTTATACAAGAAAAAAAAAAGAAAGAAAAGAAAGGAGAGACACAGATTTGTGGTGTGCCCTGAGGAAGTTTCAATACCTGTATTCATTGTGTAACTTTTAAATCCACTTAAACGAATTTCCTCATACACCATACACTTATTCTCTTCTTCATTGTGAAAATAATCAAAATTCTTTCTTTCTTCTAGCTTTTTGAGATATGCAATACAACTGTTGCTTATAGATAGCCTTCTGAGCCATATTGCACCAGAAGGTATGACTCATACGTTCTGAGTTTCCACTCATCAACCTTCCCCAGCTCTCCACAGACCCTCTTTCACCAGGTTCAGATAACCACCCTTTCACTCTCAATTTCAACGAAAACAACATATATATGTATGTATATATATATATCATGTGAATGAGATTAGGACGTTACTCATCCTTCTGTGTCTGTCCTATTTCAATGAACATGATCCCTAGTTCTGTACATGTTGTAGGTGACGGAAGTCCATTCTTACAGTGGCTGTGTGCATTCCACTGCCAGTGTGTCCTGTGTTTTCCACATCCATTTACCTGATGCTGAACTCTAAGTTGTTTCTACTTCTTAGCCCTTGTAAATAGCCATAAAGTAAACAGGAGATTGTAGCTGACTCATCAACACGCAAATTTCAACCCTTTGGACAATGTCCAGTAGTAGGGTTGCTAGAACATGAGGAAGTTCAACTGTGTTGTTGTTATTGAGGTTTAAGGATTCTGTGTTCTGTGTCCTACAGTGTCTGTGCTAATTTCTACTCTGACAGTATGCAAAGGTTCCCTTTCCTCTATACCCTGGTTAGTACTATAGTCTGTCTTTTTGATAAAGCTTTGCCCTCCCCAGATAAACCAGTTTCTATCTGTGCTTTTGATTTTCATTTTTCTAATGACTAGTGATGTGGAAAATTTTTAAATAGATCTGTTGGCATAGTCTTCTTTCTGAAAATATCTAGGTTTATCTTTGCCCATTTTTAATATTTAATGATTTTGTGTTTTGCTGTTGAATTTTTAAAAATTACTTTAAGTATTTTAGACCAGAAATGATTGTCAGATATGATATACTGAGCTCACACCTTGATATGATGCTATTTTGTTCCTTTAAGAAAGTAGTCTATATCTTCTATGTTGTGATGCACTTTTACTTAAATGTTAATGCTGGGTGAGTTGCAAGCATGACTACTCTCTTCCTTAGCTCTAGGGTACTTCACTGCTCAAATAGCCACTGTATGCAGAGATCAACTTGAGCATATGTATGTTTGCAAATTGAGAAATGGATCATTGTGTCTAGAGAGAGAATGGGGCTTCTGAGCCAAATCAAATTTCAGAAGAGCAGTGTGAAGATTATGAGGTTTATTCTGTATTTGGTAAGAAACCATTGAAAACCTGAGGACATGAAGTGAGATAATTAGTGTGTACTTTTAGAAAGGAGAAATTTCAAAAGAAAAATGTCAGGTTTATAAGAAATAAAGCCCTTCCCTAAGTCTGATCACTCTAATTTATACTGTGTAATCATAATTAGTTGAACTTAGGGGGTTGAGTTTTGCTGTTTTCTTTTTCTCTAATATCAATTAGAATTAATGTATTCTTGAATGGGTTAATAATGATTCTTCAGATATATTTCCATGTATAAGAAGAAAAGGGACATGTGCCACATTTTTGAAAATCCAGAAAAATCCCAGACACTGCTGGCCAGCTTTGGTCCTAATGAGCAGAGGACCTAAGCTAATCTAATACAGATCATCCTGATGGTATCAGGCACCAGAGGAACTAGACTGATTGAGTTACTACTCTCAGGAGCCTCAACAGATTTTCCCCAACCATGAGCTAGTTCCAATGTCCCTAAAAATGGAGAAATAGCTAGAGAGGTAACTGGCTTGGGAGTAGCTGTGCAGCAAAGTGCAATACCCACGTCACTCATAGAAAGAGATTGTACATCCCTCGGATGTGAGTGCAGATTTGAGGAATTATATATAGGAATGTATAATATATACTCTGAAATTAGTCATTATGTTTCAGAACATAAAGGAACATATACATCACATATTTTGATATAAATACTTGTAGAATTTAGAATCCAATAAAGAATAAGTGAGTATTGTTTAATCAACAAAATATTATTGCAATTTGTTAAGTAGACAGAAACGGGGTAAATAGGTTCAATTCTACAAGTTATAAAGCAGTTTTACCCTAATAGGATTGTAGTTATCTAATTTTTTGTTTGTTTGTTTGTTGTTTTTTTTTTTTGTTTTTTTTTGTTTTTTTGTTTTTTCCGAGACAGGGTTTCTCTGTATAGCCTGGGCTGTCCTGGAACTCACTTTGTAGATGAGACTGGCCTCGAACTCAGAAATCCTCCTGCCTCTGCCTCCCAAGTGCTGGGATTAAAGGTGTGCGCCACCACCACCCGGCCAGTTATCTAATAATTACACATGGCATTAAGAGCAGAATTCGAGGATAGGACAACAACTCTATGATGAAGCAACAAATAGAGCTACAGGACAAATTAATGCAGAAGCATACTAATGACCTTGATATGCAATTTCATCATGAGGATGAAGAGCTAATAATATCTGTAAATGTTATAGTATACTCATGACTATAAATTATCTCAGAATTTGGAAGTAGAGCCAAGAGGATCACAAGTTTGAGGCAGGCATGGGTTATATAGCAAGCTGAACATTGGTCAAGGCACTGTTCCAGAAGCAAATGTAAATAAATAAAAAAATAAAGAGAAAGAGAGAGAGAGAGAGAGAGAGAGAGAGAGAGAGAGAAGAAAAAATATTCAGTGACAAACCAGGTTTATAAATAAGTCCTCACCAAAACATTTGCACACACACACACACACACACACACACACACAAACACACACACACACACATACACACAGAACACACACACATACACACACACACACACACACACACACACATGCACACACACAGGATTTTCCTTACCATAGAATAACAGCATTTTACTAGTCTATCTCACTTATTAAGACTCATACATAATAGTTATTTTAATGCTTAATTTCAATGTAAATCAAAGCAGGCATGATGACACACGCCTTTAATACCAGTATTCCTTTAATCTCAGCACTCAGGAGGAAAGTGGATCTCTGTAAGTTCAAGGCCTAACTATTCAATACTGCAGTTTCCAGGACAACCAAGGCTGCATAGAGGAATCATGTCAAAAAACAAGTCTTCTGTAAAATTTCTATAAGTAATGTTACAGAATTATTTTAATCATATGTGAAAAATCATTAGCCACAAGTCACTGGAAGTTTATGCAAAGCAGAATAGGGTTCCTCTGTTACCATACAAACTAGAGACAAGTACACCCTAAAACAGGCATGACAGATAATAGGAGGAAGAGAGACCACCTTGACGGAGATGCTGTGTAACAGGTCTCTGCTTATTACAAATCTACATTTTTGCATCTTACTATAGGTGCTAGAAAGAGCTTATTTTAAGCTTTCATTGTATATATGTATACTCAAATAGTAGAATTTACTTACTTACTTGTACTTGTTATCTTTCCTGTTGCTATAACAACATGTCCTAACGCAAGTAATTTAGGAAAAGAGGTTTCCTTTCAGCCCATATTTCAAGGCTACAGTCTATCATGACTGCAAAGTCCTGTAGTCAGGTGTTAGAAGTAGCTGGTAACATTGTGCTCATAATCAGGAAGCAGAGGATGACAATTACTTGTGTTCAGCTCACTTTCTCCTTTTCATACAATCCAAGATTCTAGCCCAGGGAATGGTACCACCCACAGTGGATAGGTCTTCACACCTCATTAACCTAATCTAGGTGATCTAGATGATTCCAGATCTCATTGACTAATAGTGAAATTAACTATTACATTAGCCTTATATTCTATCTACTTTTCTTTTTTCTTTTTTTTGTTTTTGTTTTTTTGTTTTGGTTTTGGTTTTTTGAGACAGGGTTTCTCTGTATAGCCCTGGCTGTCCTGGAACTCACTCTGTAGACCAGGCTTTCCTTGAACTCAGAAATCCGCCTGTCTCTGCCTCCTGAGTGCTGGGATCAAAGGCGTGTGCCACCACGCCCGGCTTCTATCTACTTTTCTTATTTACATTTATTTCATATATATCAATGCTATAAACAATCACATAATGCCTTAGTTATAAGTTGTGTTATAATTCAGTAAGTCAGATATTATGAGCACAGTTAAACCTGTTGAGGATAATGGTTTTTACCTTAAAGGTAAACATAAGCTTCAGAATAAAGACTAAACGAAGAAAGAAGAATATTCTGTAATTACTGGTTTGCAATTTAAGTGCTGGGAGAGAGTCAAGCTTTACAAATATTGCAGCTCATGGACTTTTTTCCTGGCAAGAATGGCCAGATAGATGATCGTGTACATCATGACCTTGATCGCATTCTCACAGGCCTCTGTTCCGTCCTAACAGCCTCCAGGTACTTAGCCAGCAAAATGCCACAAAGCTGGGAACTGGCCAGAAGGCCCTTTGGTGCACTCGTGGGCCATAAAAATGCGACGAGCAAGTCAGTTCAAGAGGGTCTATTCAGTATCTTGGAGGCATTGCTAATTCTGATCGCCATTGATGAGGGGAGCTTGACTCTAAGGAGAAGTTGGGGATAGATTTTCTTTCCTCTTGCTCTTGAGGATCCCTGGAATGTGGAAATGTCAGGAACATTTTACTGGTATTTTAGACTGAATTGCTTGGAGATACTCAGAAGTAATTTTCTAAATTATTATAACATGGACAGATATGAGACTTCTGCCTCTAACCATTCCAGCTGAAGTGAATGTTGAAAATAAAACATTTGCTAAAAAGACCCCAGATGTGCACTCTTCAAATGTTGCTGATTCTCAACAGCATACCTTCAGCATTCACAGGAAGTGTTCCCTTCTCCTTCATGACACACAAACAGCATTTCATCACTCTCAGAAGACCTCTAGACAACCTGCCCTGTCTCAAGAACTCACTGTGATTTCTCAGCCTTCCTAGTTGAATTCTGCCTGAATAGGTCTATCTGCCTCTTTTGTTTCCAACCACAGCAATATGTATCCTCTTATCCACTGATAATTTGTTTAACTTCTACTAGAGCCAAGTGGTTCAGAGAATATAGAAATATCCAGAAGTGTCATTTCTGCCCGATAAAGAAATCGTGAAGCTGATCAAACTCTTCAAAATATGCCAACACTTCTGTAACATAAAGCAAACGTTGTTCCTCGCTATACAAGCATACAGGGAAAGCTGTGTCGTACTGGAGAATGACAAATGATGGCTTCCTATTGGGAAGATACCATTGTAAGGGATGGGAGCAAAACCTTGGAAAGTGAGTTGATGAGGGATGAGGGATGCAGCCGAGGAGTTAGAGCAAGACAGCTGCCAGTAATTTATTTACTTACAGGTACAGGAAGTTTAAGTAGGCTGCACACATGAAGGCCTATACTGGACGGTAATCAGCATTTCTGTCAGTGCTGTCCTGTTGAAAACAAAGTAAGTAAATGACATAATTTGTAGTCTTCTAGTTGCCATTTTAAAAAGTGAAAGGAAAAAACAATAAATTTAGTTCTTGCAACACATTTCATTAAGGCAAATATATTATCATTAAAGCAGGTAATCATTTTAAAAGTTATTTAAGAGCTGTTTACTTACACCTTCTTTCTCATAATAAATCTTTGAAAAACCTATGTGTATTTTGTACCTACAACAAATCTCAATTCCTAATAACTACCCTTTAAGCTATGACGGCTGACTTTCCACGGGATGGTGTAGTTCTTAGGTTGACTTTAGTAAAAGAATGTAACTAACAGGTAAATGAATGGATAATAGTAAACAAAATTAATTAGGAGACATCATTTTTAATGTTTTGTGTGACTTGAATTCATTATATTTCATAATGAGCTGTTCTGCTTCTGATCCTCTATAGTTACTTGATTACCAGGACCACATTCATCTCTCCTACTAAAGTGCACTTGCTTTAGAGTAAAGTAATTCTGTTTCTGGTTCTTTAAATGTGTATGTGATTTTAGCCCAGGTTGATCAGGGAAATGTCTCCCTGGACTCAGTTACTGAGTCTGATATGCACTGTGAGATCAGAGGGGACATTTTCAAAGTGTGTACTAGGACACAGTATTCTTTTCTAATAAAAAAGCAACCTGAGAAGCTGTCTTTTTATGCCATTCCCTGGATGTAAACAATGGACCATTAAGAAGCTGTGTTGGAACTACTTGGACAGAAAGCCTAAAGAGTTCAGAATGTAAAGGTGGTACACAGGATGAAGACAAGAAACCTCATAATATAGAGTCCTGTAGATTATTAAAAGGTTGCAATATATTTTCCACTTTTTCCTTTCTGGACAGTGCACCTTGCTTAATTCTGACACATCAGACAGAATGAATACTACCTCGGACAGCCCCCTTTTCAGAGATGTTTAGTCATGTGATTAATTCTTGCCAAAAAGATACAAGGGAATGTAATGTGTAGCTTGCTAAATGTCTCATCCATCATGACTACAGCTATAAAGGCTCTCTGGGTTGTATTGTTGTCTTCGAATTGAAGGTCGTGCAATGAAGAGGAAGGGGCAGAAAAGTTTGTGCTTGTGTCCTTATCAAGATTCTCATACTGTACTTGAGCACCTATGTCCATGCGTATTTTCATGAAAGAGACACAAGCATTTGTCATTCCACAACTATGGATACTTTTGGCTTAATGTTAAAACTAAGTCTAATGAGACTACAGTATTCTGATAGAACAAGAGCCAATATAGATAAACCCCAAAATATAGTTCTTCATATAGATGAAAGGTAAGAGAGCAGAAAGATTTTGGGGGGCAGGTGGGTAAGACATGGGGCTGCCTTATATAGCCAGGGCTATCCTCCATAAGGAACAGACATCAAAGCTTTATGGTCTTCAGGGCAGCCAGAGCATTTGAGCTGGGTATCTGGCCCAAACATCCTAGGCCTTGAGAAGAGGCAGACCAAAGGTCAGACAGAATGCCAGTGTTTCTGGGACACCATGAAGACAAGACAGGAAAGAGAGACACAAGAATTATAAATGTGTCCTTGATCAGATAGGACTCTCCAGAATAGGAGATTCATTTGAATTATTATTATTATTATTATTATTATTATTATTATTATTATTATGGAACTTGGAAACCAATGAATAATTATTTCCTGCTTCATTTATTCATTTTTTAAGTTTTTGTAACAAATGATATTTTCCAGGTCATTTTATGGACACCATAGGCATAAGATAACTATCTGTGGTCTTCTAAGTACAAAAGAATGCTAGCCTGAACTTAGATGGAGCAATGGGAATGAAGATGGTCACACTGGTTTTTGAAAAGTATCGCATGGTGTAAATGGGAGGGATATTACTTATTAACCTTGTGGCATTGTTTTTTTTAATCTGATTGTAATTCATTACTGCTATTTGTCCTTACTCTGCAGAGAGCATGACCTCCAGGGAGTGGGAAAAAGACTAGGTTCAATAATGTCAGATGGGTAGAAAGGTTCAGGGACCAAGACAGTGTGCCCGAACCCCTAAAGATCAGCCTGGGGACAAGAAGCACAGATGAGAGCATAGAGAGGGTTTTGTGACTGAAAAGAGGCCAAGTGAAAAGTGAGGGAGGAAACACGCAAGGAAGAGATTACTCATGGACATATTCACCCAGACATTGCTTATAGAAAACATGTCAGCTTAGAGGGTGCAGTTAGGAGAGAGGTGAAGAAATGAGTCGTCTGCCCATTGATGTAGCAAATAATAAGGCTTACTACTTTAAATGAAATCATATACGCATTTTGTTGATATTTTATTCATCTATAAACCTTTGATTCAAGAATCCCTATTTTTTTTAAAAAGAAACATTTTCCAGTTACACAGATTGAACTAATAACTCATCTTCCTTCCTCCCTCCCCCCCCCCTCTCTCTCTCTCTCTCTCTCTCTCTCTCTCTCTCTCTCTCTCTTTCTCTCTCTCTTTCTTTCTTTCTTTCTTTGTTTCTTATCTCTGGAAGNCTCTCTCTCTCTCTCTCTCTCTCTCTCTCTCTCTCTCTCTCTTTCTCTCTCTCTTTCTTTCTTTCTTTCTTTGTTTCTTATCTCTGGAAGTAATATGCATGGAGTATGATAACATCAAAGATGCTGGATTTTATCAAATTCAAAAGAACCTTAAACTACCAAAGGTTTAAATTCTCTTTGGAGATTTTTGGTGCGTGGTGGCACATACCTTTAATTGCAGCACTCAGGAAGCAGAGGGAGGCAGTTGGATTTCTGTGAGCTCCAGGCCAGCCAGGTCTAAAGAGTGAGTTCCAGGGCATCCAAGGCTATGTAGAAAAATCCAGTCTCAGAAAATAAAATAAAAAATTCTCTTGCAAGTTTTTCAAAACTTTTAAACAGTTGACATACTTTTAAAGGTTGTTTGCTTGATTTTATATTTATTATCAAATGGGCATTGTGTTATACACTTAAAATGCTTTCATGAAAATTATTTTGATAATATACTTAATGGTATTAGTATATTTTAATATTATTAATTATTGTGATTTTATGCCTGTTGAATACTTTTACACTTCAGAGATTGTAGGTATTTAAGCCCTTCTAAATCTTTCAGTCTAATAAACAGTATTTTTGTGTAAAACATGTCTTCATGCTAAGACTTCTTGGGTTTGATTGCCAAAGCAGACTTATTGAGATGAATGTATAGAATCCATTTTTGATTCTTCCTTTATTTTTGATTCTTCCTTACATCTACATTCTTTTCTATAGTTTGTCTGATAGATCATCCCTGAAAATACCATCTTCTGCCCGAGTTTTCAGATCAGGCCCATTTATCCCTTTCCAATAACAAAACTCAGGACCTGAATTATAAAACTGGAAAGAGGGCTTAGTGGCTAAGAGGTTTTGACACTCTTGCAGAGGACCCTAGTTTAGTTCACAGCACCACATTCACATTCGTAGACCCACACACAGAAACATATGTAATAGGTAGATAGATAGATATAATATGTGTATATGTATGTATAATATACATATATACATTATTTATTACATATTATACTATATTATACTATAAAATATATGTGCATTATGCTGTATTTATTATATCTGTATACATTATACATATATACACATATTATATTCTCACCAAGAATATATATATTTCATATATACAAATATATGTGTGTGTATATATACACAATATTAAAAACAATAAAAACAACTCTTTTCCAAAGGACCTGAAATGCCGAGAGGCACAATTTCTGCAGTAACCCTCTCTAAGCTTCCAGCTCTATCCTCCCCATTCAGATCAGTCCTGCATCTCACATTGACACCAGACTGACTCACCTCAAGGGTATCTCTCCTGCCCCTTCTCTACTCAAACTTCTCAGCAAAATGCAGACATCTCACCCTAACGATCACACACTAAGTTGTCCAGGGTAGCTTTTCCCAGAATTTCCACATGCCTCCTGCATCCCAGCCTGTCCAAGGGAATCTGGCCTGTTATGCTTCACGGGCGCTGAGACTTCTGAAGGACCTGAGATTCGTCCTACTTGCAGACTGCTGGCCTGTTGTTCTGCTGACACTGAAACTGCACTGGATCGGAGGCTGGATCAAAGGGAGGGGAACAGTATAACTTGCTGCAGACAGAAGAGCTAAAGTGCCAACATAATTTTAGCCAGCTCTTCACAATGTACTCTTTCTTCATCTGCAGGTAATTTTCCCTTATTCTCATCAAGAATATTGTCCCCACTTTATTAGAAGCAACCTGAGCAAGCTGCTCCTCTACTTCCTACAACCATAAGAGTCTATTTCAAAAACTGTTTGGTATAATCACACTGGTAGCTGGTGTGTATTTAACAACTGACTGTGCAAGGAAAGGGCCCTAATTTGTAGCATCACTAAATTTTCCTGATGGAAATAACCATACTATATGGCTAATTTGAAACTCTAAACCTCAAGCTACAGAATAAAACAATATCAGAAAGATGTGCTCAATTGACTCACAACCCTGTTGAATTTACTCCAACATATCAAGTGCTGAAATGCTAACTAAACTTCAGTGATTCTGTATTTTTTAAACTACTTCCTTGCAAAACTTCAAGACTCTGAGCTGTTTCCTATTATTGTCTTATGAATATGACCCTCTACCTACATACTATTGTTCCATACCAACTAAACACCTTACAGGACAATTTAGCTTCCTCTTACGTTTTAGAAGAATCATATTGTTTATGTTTTTATGTATTACTCTTAAGTATATTCCTTTCATCTCACTATAGTTTGGCTAAATTGGAGATTACTTAGTGTGTTTTGAAATGCCATTCTATAAAAGCTTCTTGACTTGATTTCAAATTGAAAGAGTTCGTTGAAACAGAAAAGCTACAAGTACTTAGTGCCTTTTCCCCTGCATTACACATGCTGATTTGGAATTATTGTGGTACTTTCTTCTTCTGTTATAAGTGCTTCAATTTATAAGTAGTAAAGACTCTGAATTTTAAAAGTAGAGTGCTTAAAACGCAGAGTGCTTCGGGTCATTGGGAAACCTCAATTCTTTCAAACTCCAACCTGAGAAGGATTCCAATAACTTTTAATTGCTGAGTGATATAGTCCCAAGATTTAGGTTACAAAGATCTTTAACAAAATACACGTAAAACACTGAAAGCTGTGTGATGCAGAGATTATTGATTCCAAATGTTTATTATTCTATAATTAAGAACAACATGTTGAAAGTAAAACTATAACCATATTTTAATCTTCTATATTAAATTACATTTGATTCATTTAAAGATTCTAAGATGTGTGTGTGTGTGTGTGTGTGTGTGAGTGAGTGTGTGTGTTTCAGAGTTTTCTGAAACAGTACAGATTTGGAAATATGTGAACAAAAATAAACTTATAGGAATAGGCAAACTCATTTTTAAGAAAGAAAACCTCTTCAAAAGATATCTTATGCCTTATAAATCTAATAGTGAAAAAATCATGACATTAATCTTCCTTGCATTATATTATGTGCAAAATTAATTGCAATAGTTTTATAGTGATTGAAGTAAAAATATTCTCAAAAACTATGCATAACAATTCTAAATTCTGTTTTGATGTGCAGACACCAGGGAGGAAGGAAGGAGCCTTTTTCAATCTTCATAACTTCATTATGAGTGGAGCCTTCTGACCTTTATATTGGTCTCTCCAGCAAAGAAATAGGTTGATCAAGTTCGTGGTCCCACCATCTCTAGATGTGGCATGTCATGACTAAAATCAGTGGTTCTCTGATGGCTCATCTATGACAAAGAAATAGGTCCCATCTGGTGAATTTGAGGACCATTTCCATCACTAGGTACATACTGCTGAGGGAACCTGACAGACTGGTGTGACAGTTTGCCTATTCTCATATAACTTCATATAAAATGGAAGTGTATTGTTCTACTGCCCAAATAAAAATAAAACAAAAAACAAAAAATAATCATCCCCTTTATAGTCGCCACCACTACAACCACCAACTCTTTGAGGAAAAAAAAGGAACAGAATAAGAAAAATTTTAAGTAAAATACTGAGAGAATATATCTCTAGTTTGTTTGTGTGATTATTTGTACATGGGATTTTCTGTTCAATAAAAGCACCATCAAACATTTATAAAATACATAAGAAATATAGTTTACATGTTTATTGAAGTTGAAAACTCACATAAGTCTACTGACTTACTAAAGACTTGACTTTTTTTGACTTTTAAATGATTTTAGCTTACTTGGTTTCTTTCTAAGTACAGAGATATACATGGATCTTTGTTAAAAGCTAAAAGATGCTTTCATATGAACTTAGATTTAAAACTCATACCAAATGGAAAAATACTGAAAATGAAAATGTTTTGGTAATTATTCCTATTGCCTAAAATAGATAGCTTTAATGGGGTTATATTTGCTGACTAGAAAAGAATTTTAAGTGTTATTTTAAAATAGCTTAAGTATTTATTTTTTAAATATCTGGTCTAAATTATTTTATTCTAAGTATGTAAAGATTAAAAAAAAACTTGCAGAGAGAACTGTGCATTATATACACATAAGAAAAGACTTGCCAAATGGTTTCCATACTTCTAAAAAAGCTATATTCATTTATTTTCTTAGTGGGTGTGTGCATGTTCACGCACATGCATGCACCCATGCTTATCACTATGCTGGAGTTGCAGGTGGTTTCAAAACCACAATACGTGGGTACCCCTGGTCCTCTGAAAGAGCAGTGAGTTCTCTTAACTATGGAGCCATCTCTTCAGCCTTATGATTCTTTTTTATTTTTGTTTTTAATTAACATTAGATGAGTTCTGTTTAGATTCTTCTAAGGTAGGATTAGTCTTCAAATTGCTTCTTTAAAAAAATAGCTTGCACATGGAAAAACAAGAGAAATACAGTTCCACTTGTTTTGATAAAACAAACTTTATTGAAAATTCAAAATCTAATAGTTTTAGTGTATGAATAGCTTGCCTTCTCTAGCTCTTTTATGAAATGTAAGTAACCTGGCTGGAGCAGAGAGCAATGGAGCATGAAAACTCATCTTGAAAGTTTACAGGTGTTTATACATGGACATTTTAATTTAAAATGTTGGCTTTAGCTCTTCTTGCCAATTGGGGTTACTTGGAGAACATGTAAGCCCAACACATCCTTCATAAAAAGAAAATGACTGTGTTACTGCAACACCAGTGTAGACCAGATCCAGGGACATTTTCACACAGAGCAGAACCTAGTATATCCCTCCAAGCATGAAGACACTTTAAAAAAAAAAAAAAAAGTGTTGCTTTTTATTTTTATCTTCTACCATTCACACTACGTGTTCTCTGAATAGTGAAATGCTTTCTGAACTCTTAAGAGAACACATTCAACTTTATCATTTCCCTTACAAGGAACCAGGTTGATCTTCTTTCAGTTTGCTGTATTTAGGTCTCAATTCCTGTAATTGAAGGAAACAAAAATGTGTATGCACCTTATCTTTCAAAGGCAGCCCTTTCTTATCATCGAGTTTTAAATTGTGAAGAATACAAGATGATTTCTGTACCTGCTGAGAAGCAATTAGCATATTGTGAATTCCCAAATGGTAAATGATGGCCTTGTGCAATAATCTGATGCCAAATACATTTTGAATTTGTGATTACAATGTATTGTCTGTGAGTTAGGTCTATGCTTTGGTTAGGGACATCCAGTCCACCTGGCCGAGAGGGTTCAAATCGATCCAATGTCTAAAAGAAAAGTACTTATAATTCTTGATTTAGAAACGCCTAGGGCATTGGAGTGATATGAACAGGGGTACAGATAACCAGTCGGTAGGTGAAGGCTGACAGAAACATCAGAGGGGCAAAGGAAACTGTGTAGCCTCCAGAGGAAGTTCATGTCACTCTCCAAGTATGTTACCAGACAAAAGATCTAAACCAACCCTGGGTCCCCTTGCAACACTTTACTAACAAAACAGAATGTAAAGTTGTATCCTTCTCATTGACCACAACTTCACTAAAGGACGCCTTTCAGGCTTTTAGAGGAACCACTGTGAATTTCAGTCTTCAGGAAAAGCTGAGAGGAGAGTTCTGGGTCTCTTCCAATGTGGGCGTGCAAAATACTTGTATGCATTAAGGTCTAGCAACTGCTTGGATTTTAATCCCATGTACACAGCGGAATTGGTTCTTCAGTATTTAGATTAAGCTATGGGACAATAATTAGGATGCTAAATGCTATAACTAAAATGTAATTACTTCTTATCAGTTAGTTACCCTGTGTGGTTTCTAAAAATTAGGGATCTCAAATTAATTAATATTGTATGTATGTTTATGTGAAGGGTAGGGATGAGGGAGTGGGACTGAGAGAGAATATAAGCAGTTTTGCTCGAAAAATCTGCTAAATGTTTTTTTTTTTTTTTTTTTTTAAGGAAATGATGTGTTTGGTTGACTGGCTTCAGTGGACGAAGCAGGGATAACACACGCCTTTAATCCTTGCAATTGTGAGGCAGAGGCTGGTGGATCTCTGTGAGTTCCAGGACAGCCAGAGCTACACAGAGAAACCTTATCTTGAAAAAAAAAAAAAAAAAAAAAAAACAAAACAAAACAAAAAAAAAACACAGAAAAACAAACAAACAAAAGAAGGATTTGAACACAAAAAGTAATGTTTTTAATTAAAATGTTTACCCATAGTATGGAAACGGAAAGTAAAGACTGATGGGTGAGAATTTTGCCAGGCAAGAGATATCAATGAAGCACACGTTTGTTTGCATAAAGTGTTTACAGGTGTGCTAAAATTATAATGAGTCATCTGCATGATGATCATACCTGACGAGTTTAGTGGCCAATAGCCTGTATTAGAATGGGTATTTACGAAATGATGGATGGTTTCATTGGAAATGAAATTATGTGACTCACGATATTCAAGTTCCGACAGCAAATGTACCTTCCATGATAATGTCATTTGGCACAATTCATGCTGTGGCTTATCAGCCTCTTTGAAGAGATTACCCGGTAAATGTGTTCCCTGGAGTTCAGCCAACTGGAAAGCAGAATGAGAACCAGTTACTTCTGTTCCAGCACAATTTGGAGAAGCATGTTTTCTATGTAAACATTCACCATATAGGGTCTTTCAAGAGCCTACCTGTCTGTGGTGCTTCGAGACTTCTGACAGGAAAGGCTCTTGAAGGCTGGAAGCAGCTAGAGATGGCACGGGAGGTAGACAACAACTTAGGACCCATTGTCTATGCGTATGGTCCTGACATCCCCTATGATGATCAAGGAGCTGGAGGCTCTCAAGACCTTCTATTTTGTGCTCATTCATAAATTATGTTATCATGTAAGTTGTCCAAGCAAGATTCTGATTGTTTATAGAAATAATATGGAGATGTGATTTTTAAAGGAGAATTTCTTGAACTTCTTACATAGCTGTCATGTTGTTTTTAGGTAAAATAAAGTCTGGAACCAAGAAAAAAATTGTTCTAAGTAAACTAAATAGTTGTGTATCTATTTTGCCTTTACTTTAGGCAGACAGAGAAAGGAGTAGTCTCCTATAAGGTAAATTTTCCTCTGGAGGAAAATGCAAGAGCCCTTCTAAGGTATTCTTACTGTATCTGCTTCCTGGAGTTCATGGTCTAGATTCTATCCTGTGAATTTCTACTATAGACTCTTGTTTTTGTTCCACCAGCACATGCAAGGCCTTGAGAACAAAGACAAAGGACCATGAAACTAACTTTCAAAAAAAAGACCTTAAAAAATATTTTTTAGTTATTTAAATTATGAATTTGCTAAGAATATGCATGCACATGTTGTAGAAGCCATTTGTTTTCATTCATCATTGGGCTCCAAAAATAAATTAAGTGTGATTATAGATGCCACTTCATATGTAGGAAATTTAAGATTTACAGCCTATGTGTATGAATATAAAAAAAAAAAAAACAATATATCACGAACCCATTGGTACTTTATAGTAAGATAAAATTTAAACTTAATTAAAAAGAAGTATTCCTGCCCATGTTCTTCCTCCACAGATGCACTCCGTGACATTATATTCTTTGAGTTTCTTTTAGAACACTGTGTGCACTTCCAGCAGGCTTTGAAATGGAAGAAAAAGTGCAGCTTCACAATTTGGAGATGTTGCATGAACGTCAGAATCTACTGAGTTCATTAGGAACCTCTTCTCTGTGATAGAATCAGAATGGGAATAGGAGGATTATCAGTATAGGTTGTGGTGCAAGGGGGTGGCTGCTTTGGGACTCTTCACCGTTCACCAATGACGTCATGCACACTGCCACTGCTCGTGTGGAGGTCCCCACCACTGACTGTCCTCAGTGGTGCTGGTCTTCATTAATGGCATTGCATCAGCAATGACAGAGTTTACTACCGACACAGGTAAAGGAGATAAATATATATCTGTTGTTACTGCTTTATGAGGTGTTCAGGGGAGTATGAATGCAAGTATAATCAGAGTCTGCATACATTAATACTACACTCATTCCTGAGGAGAATTCTGTCTGACAAAAAAACAAAAAGTGCAAACAAAACAAAAACAAAAAGTGCAACCTAGTTCAGTATGGCTGTCCTTATGGATTGTCTCGGAATTATAAACAGGAATCCATTATAATTTAGGTCAATTTCTTCTACAATGAGTCAGCAGTTGACCTTAGACTTTTCATCAATAAAATTCAACTGCCTTTACTTTGTAAAATAATACAGTGTGTTAAATTTAATTTACTAATTATAATGTCACTTTATTGTAGGAAAGAAAATCCTATGTAGGCTCTAATCATAAAATCTCATATTTGTATGGTGTTGTTGGATTAATAAAATGCTTTTATATACTTAATTCCATCCAATCCTTAATCTGATCTATCAACAAGTATTCCTACGCATTAGAAGTAAGATAGCAGTCTCCTCTACCCCATCCAGGGATCCATCCCATCATCAG
>NC_034594.1:6668535-6672376 GCF_900095145.1 Mus pahari | reverse complement strand
AGAAAGAAAGAAAGAAAGAAAGAAAGAAAGAAAGAAAGAAAGAAAGAAAGAAAGAAAGAAAGGGGATATAATTCACCCAGTTTGCCCCTAGATCTCCAGAGTTTGAAATGATTTTTCCCTTGCCATGAATTCTAGAGAATATAAAGTTACTTCTATTATTAATAAAAAAAAAAAAAAAGCAGTCTGCTACTATTACGCACTAACTTAAAACTATACAGCATTGTTGGACCCTAGGGTGAAATCCATGGCTTTCCATTCTTGCATCAATGTCATTTTCATACCGCCTTGTGGCTTCTATTTAAGTTCAATCACAATGATTCAAACTTTAAATAATGTAAGTTTTTTTCACACATAAAGAAATTTATTTCCAGGTGAATGGCGAAGAAGTTGTAGCCTTTATCTAAAGTCACACAAATAATGAAAATTATAGATCAAATGGGTTTTTTCCCTGACAAACATTCATACAGTCATCTTGAATTGGCTTTTAATTACTTTTATGTAGTAAAATAAGAAAGGAACTCTAATGTGTTGCTATTACATGATTCATAGTAACAGTGATATGATTATGCAGTATGGATATATCACAGGTGCTTCAGCATACTTTTGAAATAATTACTTCCTGCTTTGATTACCTTATTGTGGAATATAGACTGGATGGGGAAATCTGGGGTGTTTGAAACACACTACACTGGAACTTACTGGGCAGTCTACTACATGCCAGTTAGCTTGCTGTGTGCTGTAGCTGTGATTTTTTGCCTGGCTATGACAGAGATGCAAATTAAGTAGAGCTAGTGAGAGGACATAAAAAACAAGCAAGCAAACAAACAAACAAACAAACAGGGAAGAAACCATTTCCAAACAGTGAATGTTATGATTGAATTGAACAGTATTAATTAGTTTGAAAACAAGGATATAAGCCCTTATGGGTAGCTGTAAGTTACTGCTTCTGTGTCTAAAGAAAGAGGAAAAACTATTATTAAAGAGCATATAGGAAAAACAAGAATTATCAGCCATAATCTTTACCCTCAGAAATTTTAGCCAATGAATTTTCTCCCTCTAATCTTATAAACCATTAACAGGACCAAAAGTTTAAATCTTGGAGGTTTGTTTTTCTTACTGCCCAGTAGGCAAAAGTAGGCTATTGATTTCTTTGGGTATGTTTACAAATCTCTTGTGCGATCTTGATTCTATCTTCTTTATTTCACTTTCAGTGCTAGGGATTGAAACACAGCCCTGCCGATTCTAAGCAAGCACCCCACCGATGAGCTACATCGCTTGCTTACATTTAAGCAGGCAGAAACGTCCTGGTACACTCAGAGTTTCCGCCATGGATCCTTATCATGAGATTTCCCTCGGCAACATTTTCTTCCGAGTTACTTAGTGCTCGGAAGAAGAACATTATTATTTAGGTTATTTCCCCAAAACATAAACAAAGGGGACATGAAATTGATCGCTATCTGTCAACGTTGCTTTTCGATATCAAGGACGTTATCCTAAACTTGATTTCCCTTTGCTTTTCAGACAAGGCATGGACTTGCTCTCTAAAACCCCCTTGAGGACTCGGTCATATTTTCAGCATAGCCCATGCCTATATTCTGTATTCAGTGTTTCACATTCTTTCATCCAGCCAATTGTATCCACCATATTCAGTAAGGTCTTTTTCAGACTCGGTATTCTTTCCATCTTCTGTCAGCTCCCTTCTTGACTGTAGAGATTAGGCAGGTGTGATAAGAAAGGATGGGATAGCTAGACAGTGGGTGTCTTAGAGCAAGAAAAAGAAGGAAAAAAGAAAGAAAGACAGGCAGGGAGGGAGGGAGGAGAGAGAGAAAGAGAAAGAAAGAAGGAAAGGAAGGAAGGAAAGAAGGAAGGAAGGAAGGAAGGAAGGAAGGAAGGAAGGAAGGAAGGAAGGAAGGAAGGAAGGAAGGCAAGAAGGCAAGAAGGCAAGAAGGCATGAAGGCAAGAAGGCAAGAAGGAAGAAAGGAAGAAAGGAAGAAAGGAAGAAAGGTGGAAAGAAAGATCAACTGAGAAAGCACATCACACATTAAGAGAACATTATTGCATTCTTTCAGGACTTGAAGCATGAGAAACCCAGGCTGAAAGAATACGAAAACAGGTCCAAAACAACAGGAAGCTGCTTCTATTGCATTACTGCTTGGCTCTGGGTGTTTGTGTCCCATTTTCCAGTTTTACCCATTCAAATACTCATCCTTATAAGGTTTTTCTTCTTCCCGTTTTTCTCCCCATCTCTCTTCACACTCACAAATTCCAGCTCATATTTACCCTCTTGATTCTGTACTGATTCTTGGGGATGGTGTATACTCATGAAGCCAAAGAAATGTGGATTCATCTTCATGTTTTAAACATTTGTTTTCTTTTTAATTAGGTGTATATACAGAGAGGTGAAGATGGACTCTGAGCATGAGACTCGGGTACTCACAGGTTTGAGAAGTGAGTGACAGATCTCCTGGAGCTATAGTTCTAGGAAGTTGTGAGCCACCCCATGTGGAGACAGAGAGCTGAACTTAGGTCCTCTCTAAGTGTAAATCAGTGGTTCTCAACCTGTGGGTCATTGCTATCACAGGTGACACACACCAGATATCCTGCATATCAGATATTTACATTATAATTCATAGCAAAATTATAGTTATGAAATAGCAATGAAATAACTTTATGGTTGTGTGTCGCCACAACCTAAGGAACTCTATCGTCAGGAAGGCAGAGGATTACTGTTCTAAGTCATATGGTGGAAATGAGAAAGACTTAACCAAGGAGCATGGGTTACAGCTGAACATGGTGTGCCTGGGTTGTGCTTGCCTGTTCCTTGTAAGAAAGTAATAGCCACTCTACTCCCCCACAGGGTCTTTAAATATTGTCATGGTGATGCTGTGTAAATTATATGGTTGCCCTAGAGTCGAAGAACACCTATTGATAGATAATTCTGACTGGAGGATTTTTAGGTTTTCTGAAACTCTTATTTTCTTAATGCTTTTCTAGTTCCTTCCTGATGGAGGCCAGAGTTTGTTAGCTTTAGAAAAAGTACATACTTCAAATTCCGTCTTGTTACTACTTTAAGGGTCTTGATTGATCAAGAATGAACCTGGAAGCGAGCCACATTGGCTTCTAGATGTGGTTCCACCAGTTATATTCCGTATGTGATGATAATCAAATCAGTTAACCTCTTCACTTCGTTAAAAGGATTGTAGTGCTCAGAATATCTGAGACCAAGTGGAAGGTGGTTGGCTTGTGTGGTCCTCAAGGGCTAGCAACTCTCATGTGAGTCAAGCTAAGCATAACAGCATTACAAGGTTAGGTTGTTTTAATGTGCTGCTATATATAAAGTTCTTGATACATATCACATACTCACAAAGTAGCTGCTAATGTTTTACATTTATGTTGTGGACAAATGATTAGGAAATATATGTGTTTGTACAACATTGGAACCAGCAGAAACATGTACCATACTACTTATGAACAGCAATGAAGGAGAAAAAGTACCCTATGTCCCAGGGACTGGGGGATAAACCTCCCCACCTCCTATGTGATAATGGTAGAATACATTACTCTTGAAACATTTCTGTATTCTACTTATCACTGCAAGTACTTCAGAACTATAAAATCACATGTGTTGCTTTCTCCCCCACACTTGAAGACACTGTATTTTCACTGTATGAAACAATTTAACTGAATTCATTTTACAATTAGTTTCACACTCTTCTCCCCACACTTTCTTATTGAGTCCTCTGTGGGAGATTATTGGTTTTACACTTTGGAGAGATTAATATACAGAGGTTTTATGTGTACAAGGTGAGGACAAACAAGATCTTAACACTATTCATAGGCT
>NC_034594.1:6650827-6668260 GCF_900095145.1 Mus pahari | reverse complement strand
TCCTCCTCCTCCTTTTTCTCCTCCTCCTCCTTTTCCTTCTCCTTCTCTTTCTTCTTCTTCTCCTCCTCCTTGTCCTCCTCCTCTTTCCCCCTCTCACAAGTATAAATGTCATAGCAAAGTCTTAGTTATCTTTTGAAGTCTGTTTCCAGAAACAAGTACTGACTTAGAAGAAATGCTGAATATTCTGATAAAAGCTAGAGATTGCCTAGAGCGTGTCAAGCTACTTCTGAATAGAAGTTTCCATCTATCTTCTGATGTTTGTGATGTAATGTATAGGTACATAAAGCCACACACCTTTTGCATAAGAACATCGCATCCCGATTTCATGTAGATTAGTCCTAAGGAGTGTTCCACTTAGTAATGTATCCATTGCATCGGTAAATATCAAACAGGTCAGTCTTCCTCTGTGATTCCATTCTGAGGGTCAGGGTTGAGACTCCAGTAAATGACTTTTAGGGAAGCACGATTCACTCTGAATCATTTATGTAATAAGAGAATTGATCCCTCTGGCTCATGTGTTTTGTTTTTATTTAATGAGGCAATTCTCTGGTTTATCAAAGTGTGATTTATCACCTAATGAGATGAGGTACAGTGTAGTAGAAAGGGCATGGGACTTGGGGTCAGACAGATCCATTGAATCATTACTTGCAGATAGGTTACCTCACCTCTCAAAGCTCTAATATTTCATCTGCAACATCAAGATGATACTACTCTTCTGAGTGTTATGAGAATCAGAAATCATTATACTTAGCACTCTGTCAACCACATCTGGCTGTGTTGTGTGGGTGTCTAATAGTGCCTATTACATTGTTAATATTAACATTATATATACTAGGTATCCTTTGAGTGCAAGATAGACAATATGTGATAAAAAGTTCTGCTAGGATTTTCCAGTCTAAAGTGAAATGTGGCTGATCAACTTAATACTCTCGGCTTTTATATTTAGTAGTGTTGCTCACTTGAAGTGTAGCTACTTCAGCTAGTTTGCTGGCCATTTTCTCTTTTACAAATCTAACTCTTATGCATATGGTAAGTGCCAATAATGTTACATGTTGTATCACACTGGGAAATGAACTGATTTTGACCTACATCTTTTAAAGTGCCTGAGGATCCTTGTTTAAGGGGCTACTTTTTAAGTTTGTAGGATTTTTCACTTGCAAGCTTAGACGAGAAACTCTGGTGAGATATTGACTCATTCTAGTACTTGAGAATACAAAACATTATAAAAAAATACGTGTAGAGTCACACATGTCCTTGAGAAGGCTAATTCACAGAAGAGGCATAACACAGTACATCAAATGGACCATGGACTCTGCACTGACGTTTACCATTCACCTGTTCTAAACGTGGGATTCCTGGACCCCTCGGACATCTAAACCACGTTCAACACCTGAAACACAGGGAGTTAGATACCACCACATAACATTGCTATCAAGTGCAGGTGTTTCACAGATGTGGGTATAGTGTCAGTAAAGGCAACAAAACTAAACACTAAAGGACAGGATGAAATAAAACCATTTATTAGACAGACCCATTCTCAGAATCCTTTGAGAAATTTTTCATTCTCATTGCTTTTCCTATATGTACTTAGCCATTCAACCTGTCTTCTCTCAACTGCGATTTCCAACTTTTACTTCCTTAACTTCCAAGGCTTCTCTGGGGATTCGTCTATTTGTGCCCTTGATTCATTTGCATTTATAAGAACAATTTTAAGTTCATCAAAACATAATAATTACCTTTGTAGCCTTCAGTAGCCTTCTCCACTTGACTATAAAAAGGATTTTGTCAGGTTTTGGTTTATAATCATATCTCATAATCTAAAGTAGAGCCTGGGAGACACAGACACCCAAGATTGGTAGGTTCAGTAAGCCATTTACTGTTCAGGATGCTTCTTGTGAAGGGCGAAGTCAGCATCTGAGAATGGGGAATCAAGTCATTTTAACAAAACAGCCGCAACTCCACTGTGCAGGAAGAAACTCAGCACATTTAATGAGAAGAAAGCAATAGGAGAACCCATGGGAAAGTTGTAAGAGACAACTCTTGAGTAATTAACTAAACATAAATCCTGTCCTGCTTTCTTGTTGTAAAAAAGAAGTTGTGGGTGTGTCTAAATCCTCTAAGAGTCTGTGGACTGAATGACTGAGTTAGTGACCAAAAAAACAGATGATATCCAAATGAGATCTAAATGTGTGTGTGTGTGTGTGTGTGTGTGTGTGTGTAATTTGTTACACTTTACCTTTCTTTATAGTCTAATCACCCCATTTATCAAAACTCAAATAAATCTGACCATTTAACATGAATCAAATCGAAGCTCTAGGCATGGGCTCATTTGAGCATGTGATAAGAACCATAGAGTATGTGACTAAATGAAATTCCATCCCTAGATCCTGCCAGAACAGGTGAGGATGCTGTTGGGAATGGAGCATAGATGTGACAAGAGAAGGGGCTCTTTGAAAGAACTGAGCATGGCAGTCTGTACTTCTAGACTCTGAAAACTAGCTCCTTCATGTTTCTTTGTATTGCCCAGCTGGTGATTGTTAGCATTTTTACTATGTTACTATTTGGAAAGAAGTGATTTCTTAGTAGACCAGCTGCTTTCCGAGTATACTATTGTTCAGATTATCCACATAGGCCCCAGTGTGAATCAAGATGGCTGACCTGTACAGTTAAATTGCCATTGTCTGTTTCCCATGTTCTTGAAATGGAGTTGATAATACGTTTTATAACATTGCTTTGAGAATTTAACAAGACAACCCATTTACTGCCCTTTGAGTTCCTGGTATAGATAATGGTTCAAGAAACACGAGTTTCCCCCACCATATCCAGGAAAAAGAGAATACTTTCCCGGCACTGCATCTTAAAATGATTATTTCTACAGATTCTAAAAGCCTGGTTTGGGTCAGCCTCTTTGTAGAACACTTCATCCTCATAGTAGAAGGTCACACAAAATATTCTTCTACTAGAGGATAAGAACATTCTCAGAAACAAGAGCATGTTGCTTTGTATAAATGTGAGACTGTAGAAAGATCCTGAGAAGATAAAACTTGAGCTATTGCTCAGTGATCTGCTTTATTGATGAGTCGTTGGAGATTATTTGAACTCTATTCTTCATGGACATTGCTTAAAAATAGGAGTTATCATAATTCTTATCATCATCTTACAAGGCTCTTAAAAAGTTGTAAGTGATTATGTGTGTAAGTTTCCCAGGAACCATGCATGCATACTAAAACACAAAGTAATGGAGGAAGTGAAGAACCAACTTCCGGTTCGGTCATTTTCTTTCTGAGGTAGAAGTGAAATGTTTCTCTGTTAAGGTAGGTAGAACTTTGTGTTGCTTTTCTAGCTTATGAACATTTACATTTTACTAGAAATAGATTTAATTTAAAAAGTCAGAAAAGCATATAGGGTCTGATATCTTCTCATGTGAAATATTGATTTCTACAATGTTCTTTAAAACTGAAATGCACAAAGTGACTAGTTAGAGCAGAGCCTTCATTTTATGAGAGCAGCTATTTTGGTCATGGTAACTTGAAGAAAATCTCTAGATACCCTATGCTTGACATTAGTTTGGCAAGCATATAGCACAGATGTGGCAGAGGGAACATTAAGGCTAATTTTATAACATCAATCTGTTGTCATCAGTATACAAATGAAATTAAACCCACATTGACAGATGAAATTAGGAAAGAGAAATGTGTGAATTAGGAAGAAGCAGGGGTCTGTGACTATATACCCTGGTGACACCTAGGACAGGATGTTGTCAGCCATAGTCGGAACCACTATAAGAACTTCTCTATATACCGTTTTGACTCCACTAAGTGGTCTGATTAAAAGCATAAAGCTTCTGCTCAAACCAGAACCTAAGCATCTATAGAAATACAAGTGGTCCATGTGACCTTCTGGAACCTGTGACAACTTGTACAAGCCCTCCTTTACTTTGTTTCCTGTGTGGCCATCAGAGGTAACAAGTCTATAAGCCAGAGCTGTGGGAAAACTGCAGGTGCCAACTCCTGGATCCCCCAAGGGAAATAAATATTAAAATCATGGAGAGACAGAAAGAAGGATGGCAGAAAAGCCTTTCAAAGCCAAGGCCATGACTCCTTATGTTTGCAGTTTCAGGTGGACATTGTCTGTTGATTTGTTATAGAAATAGGGGAAAGCAGATATATTAAGAGTGTTTGGCTTCACAGCTCTTACAGAAGAACCTTTACCCATTCTCTTTCCTTGTGCAGATGTGCCTCATCAAACACCCTTCACTTTCTCTAGATTTTCAGATGTCTCTACCTGGATGATTTCCCTCTTAACAAATAGCTCAGTGGCAAGACAGAAGAATCAGCATGCCTCCCTCACCTCAAGTACACTTCTTGTTACTGTTGCTGCGACTTTCTTTTTCTGAAAACCTCTATTGCAAAGTCTTCACACAATTGCTAGTATGTGCCTCTCCTTCAGTCCGCTACCCTCATTTTCTCCCTGGTTTATTTCTTTCCTTTTTGTTTTTTCAGGTTGTCTGCATGTCTTATTTATTTGAAACTGTCTCTATTTCCTTCTTTCTTTGGAAAGCATTTTTACTCCCCAGTTGCTATTCCCCACCTACTTCTTACACACCTATACACACTTACACACAGCCACACATACACACACATACACACACACACACACACACACAGCTTTCCATATATCATTCTGCTTGTCTTCTATTTTGAATCCTGTTTAGTGTCCCACATAGTTTTACTGAGTATAGAACTAACTCTATAGACCCTGAGTATAGAACTAACTGTTGGAACCTGGTGGGCTTGCCAGTGAGAACATAGCTAGAAACTGTGCCTTTTTCTCAGAATCTGTTGATTACCAATAGACCATTATGTTCTGGGGCTCAGGAGGCCCTTTTCCTATCTATAGCTAACTGTTAGGAGAACCCAGCTTGTCTGTATCCCATGCCAATATGCACAGCTGCTATGAGCTATGGTTGCTATTGCTATCTATTCCACCATCTCATGGATCAAAAGCTTTATTATTTAAAAATGTACAAATACTGTATCCAGATGTATGTCATTATTGACACTAATCAAACATGTTATTGAAGAAAACACTGAGTCATCTTTTACCGTTCTTTTTGAAACTTGCATTAAAACTGTGCCCTCAATAGTACACTGTAGGTACTTCCTAAGTTCATTGCCAATGTGATTTTTTTCACTTAGCCATGAGTATTCTAAACCACTCAAACTTGAACTTAGCCTAGATAATATATTGTTTCTCCTAAATATCAATCTACTGTTGAAGCCATAGTTTAGTTAAAAATATTGAAACAGTGATAGGCAAATTGTCTCATGAAATTAATATTGTGGGGTTCTATTTTTTTATGTTAACAGTAATTCTGAGATTGAAACAAGTATCTAATTGATAAGTTGTTTATGATCCCTAAAAAATATTTCTGTAGCCTCTATCTTTTTCTATACTGAAATGAACTCGACCTTTATAATCAAGGCAACTTATAAGTTGCATTGCCTAATTGACCCTAAATTCTACAACAATCTAACCTGTTTCCAGCTCCATTTTTAAAGGAAATGCATAATATGCTTTTCCTACCCTTGTCTCAAAAGTATCTGCCAATTTATACCTGAAGGGATAACAGACATCTGCACAGGTAGAACAGAATTATTCTTCTGTATACATTAAGTAAGCAAGCAGAGCAAGACGTAGAAGGACTTAAATATTACTTGGAACTAGGTATACAACTGGTATATGAAGGTTGAGTGTGTAGGAAGCTGAAATGTTTTAAACATCATATATATATATATATATATATATATATATATATATATATATATGTATGTATATATATATATGCATGTTACTGAATTAAGAAAAGCCAGATAATGTAGCATAGGGGATTTCACTGAGAGTTACCAGAAATAAATATCCACTGACTTGGACATCACTGGTTGAAAAGAGTGATAAATTCCATGGAAGCCCAAAGAGTTGCCAGAGGGCCATCTCTGGCAGAGCATGCAGGAGGTGATCAAATGCTTTCACAGAACATTAGAGTTGCACAACCTTCAAAATAAATAGTAATAAATTAGTCTCCCCAGCTGCTAGTGCATAATCATAACAGCAAATATTACATGAAAACGAACACCATAGCACATGGTTTGTAGAAGCTCCATGCAGTGATCATAGTCACTGAAGGATACATTACTGAGATCCAAGAAGAGCATAATGTAGCAAAGAAAAGAGACTATCAATTTAGGGGGGATGAGGAGGCTATGGGGGGCTAGAAGAATGAAAAGGAGAGGGAATATAATTCTATTTCAATTAAAAGAATATTTTAACAATATAGATGCTTAGTGGGGGTAAGGTAGGAAGCCCTTGTGAAATTACAGCCAGGGGTTAGACAAAGATTTTGAAAGTTAGTTTCAGAAGTTCAAAGTTCAGAAGTTCAAAGTTAGTCTTCAGAAGTGTGAGCCTGCTGCTCACCTGATCATCATTGTCTTGGTTCTGTCACCACCAGCATCAAGTTCTTGGCAGCTGCATCTTGTTGCAAACTATCAGCAAGATGGATTCTTTGAGCAGGGCTTTTCAACCATCCTAATGTTGTGACCCGTGACTACAGCTTTGTGTTGACCACAAACATAAAATTATTGTTGTTCCTACTTCATAAGTGCTATTTTTCATTGTTATGAATAGTAATGTAAATATTTTTGAAGATATAGGTTTGACAAAGTGGTTGTGACCCACCGGTTGAGAAATGCTGCTGTAGAGACTCCTGTCTATAGGAGGAGAGAATAACTATTCCTATCTCCTCATCATCATCTTTTTCTCTTCTTCCCCCTCCTCTTCTTTCTTCTATTCCTTCATTAAAATGTCAGCCATCCCCCCGTTTCTTTACCCATTTCCAGTTAAACCAACATTGCTCACATATCTGGAATGATTGAAGTCATGTCACCCTCTCTCAAAATCCCTTAGTATTGTACATTATCTATAAAGAAAACATAAATCTGTGTCTTGGAAATGTAGCTGCCTAAACTCCTTTTCTATGTATCTTCTGCCCGTTTCTCCAACAGGAACACTCTGTACTCCTAGTCACACAGACTAATTCTTTGCAACACAAATATCCTTTTTGCTAACTTTTTCTCCTAAATTAATGAACATATTGATACTGTCATGTGTAAACCCCACACACTGGCACCATATACAATTCCAACAACCCAAAAATCCTTCTTAATGAAATACATCGTTTGAAATTTCATGCTTTAGTTTCCCCCCATTTACCACCAAACTTTTATCTATGAGTACAATCCCAGTGATCATTCTGTTCTTCTGCACGGGCATCCTGTGGTCTGCCATGAGTTTTGTATATATTTGTGTTCTATTGCAAAGCAATACTATTAATTCGAGAATGTTCTCTGATTACTCTTTACATAATCAATCATTGTGATCATAAAAACAGACCTATCCTTTAATTATTAACATTCTCAGAGTTCAGCATTTTAATACATCCATTTTTTTTAACAAGTAATATTTGTCGACTAACAGCTGAGCAGTGTTACACTGAGAACAAGTGCTAACCTTTGTTCCAAACACATTGACTTCACTTTTGAACCCTCCCAGAGTCTCGGCATTGCCTCTAACCTGTATGTTCTGTGTGGAATATGAAAGTCCAGACTCATCCAAATAATTATCCCTCTTCCATGAGGCAAAAGTTTCTCCACTGAACTGTCCTTTCTTCTTGTGTGTGCACCGCATTTTTCTTATGCCAGTTATGAAAAATGATTATTTTTTAATTTGAAAAACAAATCTGAAGTATTTAAAGATCTGAACAATCTACACAACATTCAGCCATATATGTACCGACATGATAATTGGACGTCTTGTGTTTTCTTTGCCTCTGAATTTGTTATTTTAAGGATGGTGAGAATTGGGTTCACAAAATCCATCTGTTCAGTTATTTTTTTTTTCTGATTGATATTTTTGCTTTCTACAAAGCAGCATCTAAAACTCAACCTGCCGCCTGGATGCCACCATAAGTTGCTTTTCCTTTGGCATCTCTTTTAACCTGTCTGTCCTCAAGTGACCACAACAAGAAAGCCAGAAAAGTACATGGAATTTTCACCATGATGCCCTGTACGGCTCTGCGTGCAATAGAGTTAAGTCATGCCTACCAAGAAATAGTAACTCACATACAACTCATGGGACTTTCAGTCAAATCATATGTCATTTCACACAGTATTGATGTAATAGAATTTGCTGATTTTGTAATTAGCAAAACCTAGTGTAATGATATGACATTCATTTTAAGTTAAAAAATGTATTTTCTTCATGTAAAATAGTGCACAAGTAAATACTAAATATTAAAATATTTTTAAACATCTGAAAAACTAAGAATAAATATGTCTCATAAAATATAATTGAGTTAAATATCATTTTTAAAAGTATTGACATATGAGCCGGGGGGTGGTGGTGCATGCCTTTAATCCCAGCACTTGGGAGGCAGAGGCAGGCGGATTTCTGAGTTTGAGGCCAGCCTGGTCTACAAAGTGAGTTCCAGGAGAGCCAGGGCTACACAAANAAACCCTGTCNCAAAAAAAAAAAAAAAAAAAAGTATTGACAAGTAGACCAGAATATTACCTAACATTCCTGTTGTCAAAACACTGACTGAAGTAAATAATATCCAATCTCCATGAGAAAGTTTTTATTTATCCCAGGTCATCTGAAGCCCCTACTGCTAGAGTTCTTCTCTGCCCTCTTACAAAGATAATAGAAGAGGCGTGGACCAAGGCTACTCTAGCCTAGAGAGACAGATATTCTGTGTTTGAATTCTTATGTAAAGTCAACTTGAGCTATGTTAGTCTCATATAGAAGGAGCTGAGCCTGCCACCAATATTCTTCCATTTTCTGTACATATTTAATTTTCAGCTGAGAATGTAACTTCATTAACTAAAAGGAATAATATTATCCAGCCTCCCTTTGATCTAAATCTAACTAGTCAATAATGCAAGTAGCAGTGGTATTTGGCACTTTAGGGAAATGGTCTCCAGTTAAGGGAGAAAAATCATCTTCCCGTTTACTTTTATCTGTGTTTACTGGAAGAAATGAGGCTCCTGAGAACTGGATCCATCCTCCTGGGATTTGAACGAGAGGTCAAGCAGGGTAGAAAATAAAAGAGAACGGGCCTTTGCTCCTGACACAGGGAGATACCATACCCGCCCTAGGCTGCCTTAGTTCCAAATTTACAGGGAAAAGAATATTTTTGAGGACTTCTGCCAAACTCGAACCTGTAAATCTTTAATGATTCTGAGGATGTATAAGTGCCAAGCCCTGCCTAAGCATTTTACCTGCTATTTTTTTTCTTTGCTATCGCAGTTCAATGACGTAGTAGAATCATAAAAGAAGTAAAACTAGGCTAACGGAGGCCAACTTGGCTGGTGATAGCCCCAGGCCTTCTCTGTCACTAATGATTCACTTAACCTGTTCTCATTTTGATGGCATTAGATACTCACTGATCTACAATATCCTCTGCTTCTTTCGTGAGTATTTGGGCAGTAACCTTCACTGCCGTGACACCTTAACTTAGAAGAGCCTGGGATGGTATCTGTTCATGACTAGGTAGAGGACTCCAAACTCATCCATCGTTCAACCACTAATCATGTGACCAGTCCTTTCTATCCAACTCTGCATAGATTATTACTACACTACACATATTTGGCATGCCATTGCCTCTCTTTATTGTGATGTAAATGTTTACATATTACACAACCCAGCAAATGTATCAAAGGAAAGAGAAATAAACTCAATACTTTAATTATTCTTCATGGTAGTTTTTTTTTTATTTCATTTTTTAAATTCCCAAATACAAAATAAGGTTAATACTTTCTAACCCCTATAAATCCTGATGTGAAAGTACAATTACTTTCCAGTATGATTATAATGAATTTGCAGGGATGAAAGTTACTGTAACCTCACTTTCAATATTACAGTGTTTGAAAATTATCAAGTCACTCTGGTGGCTGATTTGCCCATAAAATGTGCTTTGCGAGGGCCTTTGCCAGTATTGCCTTTTAATTAGTTTTGCTGAATTAGTGGGAAAATAAATCACATGGAGCTGCATTTTAACAATTAAAGTGGAGGCACTGCAATGGGAGAAACACCAGACTCGATTTAATAGTTATTCCAATGACTGAGTCCCACGCTTACATGGAACATTGAATTTTTAAAAAGATGACTTACCGAAAGCGCTAGTTGACAGCATTTTAAAAATAATTTTAAGGTCAAAGGTGGTTTTCTATTTTATTTTCCATAAACTTTTGCTTTCAAAATTAAAAAGTGGGGAAAGAAGAGGAGCCTCCTTCCCAGAAGAAACTGCATATAATTCTTTTACTCCTATACTGTAATGAACACTCAAAAAAATCATGTTCCTTTGTCCCATGTTCCTTGGGTGTCTGGGCCCTTGCTTGATTTGGAAGGCAAAATGTTTGAAATATTTAATTGACCAGTTATTCTTATTTCAAATCCCATCACAGACAGTGAAACGAGTGGTGCAGTAAGAGAATGTAATGCGCTAGAACAGAGGAATCGGAAGAGATTCATTGAGGGTCTTTCCATGTCACAGTTTTCAGCGACCAAAGCAAGCCTTTCAGTTTAGAACTCTACCTTGACCTGTGGGCCTGAGATACTGCTCTCCGGGAGCAGATTTGTCGCAGGAAGGAGGTAGAAGATAAGATGTTAGTTTTACATTGAGGAGAAAGCTGTTACCTTGTATAGTAACTCTAATGTATAGCTTGACAAAGTCTTCCTGGAGTGGGAGGGAGTGGTCCTCAAGGCTCCACCCCCTGAAGAAGATCAATAGGCAGTTGAGGTTGCTGAGAGAGAGAGAGAGAGAGAGAGAGAGAGAGAGAGAGAGAGAGAACATTTCTTCAGTGGTGTAGCCACTGGTAAGGTGTCCACGATCCTGTAAATGACACTAATTAAGTGCATTACATCCTGAAACCAAGCAAGATGGAAGTAGAAAGACAGTCACTGAGAAGGAGAATCATAAAATCATTAGTGGACATGGGGTGAGGGCAACTGGATATTGGGGAGTGGATATGATCAGTGTATATTATATATAAAAATATCATAATGAATCTCTATTATACATAGTTAATATGTTCTGATAGAACCTTATAAAGATTGTCTCTGATTATAAACCAAGTTTCAGTTTAGTCTGCTAATTTAGTAAAGATAGCTGAGCAGATACGTGTTACTCTTGAAGTATATGTCTCGTAGTAAAGTCAATTTATTTTGTGATGACTGAATATCTAATAGAAAATTAAAGTGCATTTCCATGAGAAAATAGGTCACTGTTCACATCTCACTTACCACTTTGCACTTCAAATGAACATGATTTTCTTCTCTTTATAAATATAAAATTTATGGATGAGAAAATCTTACAAATACACTAACTAATGTGAACTTAGCTCTGGGGTTGTGCTTATGTTATGGATGGTTCATATGTGGCCTTGGCTTCCAGCAAACAGTGTTTCAAAAAATCACAGATGTAAAAAAGGAGAAAAGTGTAAACATTGCTTCAGCAGATCTTGACTGCAAATCACAAATGTATAATTCAGAATTATTATTATGGCCTCCTCCCTTTTATTAATGTGAATGTGTAAGTACATGTGTGTGTACATACGATGTATACACACGTATGGAGAGGTGAAAGGTTGGCATCAGATATTGGTTCCAGTTGTTCTCCAATTATGTTTTGGAGAAAGGTCTCTTGGTGAACCTAGACATCAGTGACTGGCTAAACTGAGTTGTCCCCAGGCCCTGTCTCCTGTGTCTGCCTCCACAGCACTGGGATTATAAATGTGTGCCGCCAAGCCTGCCTCTTTACATGAGTGCTGAAAATGCTAACTCAGGTTCTCACACTTTCAGAGTTTTCTCAGCCTCTTTTTTTTCCTTTTTCCTGAAGCTAATACTTGCCCTGTATTGATAGAAGTCACTACACAGCATATTTGATAGCTCCATTGTACTGTATGGTCCTGTGGGGTTCACAATACTTAGAGAACTGTTTATTGATAGTTATGGGATTTTCCTTCATAATTGGTATATTTATTACAAGCATATTTGGAGCCCCTCTCTAGCAAGAGTCTAGTAAAATGCATTTGCCCAAGAGAACTCCTGGCTCCTACCTCACATCTTTCTTACTTTTTAACATCTATGTTTGTTGGTTTATTTGTCTGTTTGAGGACAGATCTGACTGATAAGTCTTGGCTGGCCTGGAACTCACCACTGCTGTCACTTAAGTACTGGGATTAAAAGCAACACTATTTTAAAATTCTATTGAATGTTTGTAATAGCTACCATAAATCTTTCTTTTTAAAATTTCCAAAATTATAATTACAACATTTCTCCCTTTCTTTTCTCCTTTCTTCCCTACAAGCTCCTCCTTGCGTTCTTTCAAATTCATTACCACCTTTTTGTTTTATATATATATATATATATATATATATATATATATATATATATATAACCTGCTCGAGTTATAAGTTACTTGTTTGTATGTTTTCAGAGATGATCACTTGTTATTGCATAAACAAGTAGTGGGCTCATCTCTACATCTCTACTAAAGCCTATTTATTTCTGTCATTCTCAGAACTTCTTAGTTGTGTATAGTTTACTGTGTAGGGTTTAAGCTTAAGCTTTGTGTAATTTACCTGATCCACGTTGGTGTGTCTACAAATGTCCTTGTCCAGCTGATTCTTAGACAGTCATGTTGGTAAAATTTTATGGGTGTTGCTTCTGACATTTCTAGAAGATACAATCTCACAGCAAAATTGACTCTCTGAATTTGTTCTCAGCTTCTTTGATGATCTTTGCCATTTTGACTGAGATAAGATAAAATCCAAAAAGTTGTTTTGATTTGTGTTTCCCAAATTGCTAAGGAAGCTGAACATTTTTTCTCTTTTGTGTGTGTGTGTGTGTGTGTGAGAGAGAGAGAGAGAGAGAGAGAGAGAGAGAGAGAGAGAGAGAGAGAGAGAGAGAGAGAGAGAGAGAGAGAGAGAGAGAGAGAGAGAGGAGGGGGATTTCTAGCCATTTTCTTCTTTTGAAAACTCTGTTCAGTTAAATGGTTATTTTTTTTTTATTTTTGAGTTCTTTATATTTTATGGATATAAAAACTCTTGTCAAGTGATTCTCTACCATCCTATGGTCTCCTCTCTGCGTTTGATGGTCTCTTTAGCTTTTTATGTGAATTTCTCCATGTCAGTTGCTGGCCTTTCTTCATGGGCAGATGGAATCACGTTCAAAGGCCTCTGCTTCACCTGTATCTCTTCTCATGGTTGTCGTGTTGCTGTGTTTATGTTTAGATATTTTAGCCATTTGGAGTTTATTTGGTACAAGGTAATAGACATCACTCTAGTTTCATTCATTTGCTTTCAGTTTTCCCAGCACTATATATTGAAGACACTTTCTAATCTCCAGCTTATGTTTTTAACATCTTTGCCATGCACTTATACATGCTTCTGACTTTGATCATCGGTCTACATGTCTGTTTTTATGCCAGTACTATATTGTTTTATTATTATGGCTCTAAAATATATCTTAAAATCTTCAAATGTTATCTCTCTAGTATTGTTGGGTTTGCCTATTCAGGGGTTTTCATGGTTTCATATCAATTTTAGGGTAATTTTCCCCCTATTTCTGTGAAGAATGAGATGAGGAACTTAATTGGGATTATATTAAATCTGTGGATAGTTTTGTTAATTATGGTTATTTGCACAATATTAATTTTAGTATTCAGTGAACATCAGATATCTTTCCAATTTCAAGTGCCCTCCATCTCTTCCCTCGGAGATTTAAGGTTTTTATTGTAGAGGTCCATTACATCCTTGTTTAAATTTTTTCTTATATAGTTTATTTTCTTTGAGGCTACTGAAAATTAAACTATGCCAATATGTTTCTTGTTGGTTTATAGAGAAGTTATTGATTTGTGCAAATGGATTCTGCATCCTGCTACATTGCTGAATTTATATATCAATTATAAAAGTTCTCTGGAAGAATTTTAGAAATCTCTAAAGTATAGAGATAGTTTGACTTCTTCTGTTTCTATTTGTATCCCTTTAATTTCATTCTCTTGCCTTATTGCTCCAACTACTATTTCAAGTACAATATTGAAAAGGATAACAGACATTCTGGTTTCCTTCCTGATTTTAGTGTGATTGCTTTGAGTTTTCTCTGCCTTAAGAGGATGAGAGCTGTGGGTTTCTCATATACATCTTTTATTATATTAAGGTATGATTCCTCTTGCCTTACGTTTCCTAGGACTTTTATCATGAACACATATTGGATTTTGTCACAGGCCTTTTCTGAATTCCTTGAAAGGGAATGTGCTTTTTGTCTTAAGGCTCATTTGTGTGGTTTATTACATTTATTGTCTTGCATATGTTGAACCATCCCTGCATTTCAGGGATAAAGTCAACTTGGTAGGGTGGGTCAACTTTTTTATCTATATTCTGTTTGCAAGTATTTTATTGTATATTTTCCCATCTATGTTCAACAGGAATAATGCCCAATAGTTTTCTTTTTTCTACTCTTTTTGTTTGTTTGTTTGTTTGTGTTTTGTTGTTGCTGCTGTTGGTACTGTCTCATTACCTATTTCTGGCATTTGAATGATACTGGCTTCATAGAAGGAGGTTGGGAGCGCTCCTTCTGTTTCTTTGTTTCTTTGCTTGCTTGCTTGTTTTCTTTCATTCTTTCATCTGTCAGGGTTTTTTGTGTTTTTTTTTTAATAATTTAAGGGTTGGTTGTGAATCGTCCCTCAGTGACCATCTGTCCCAAGATGTTATTTTGCTGGAAAGCCTTTGATTACTATTTAAATCTCCAATGTTGTTTTGGGTCTCTTTAGGTTGCTGATATCTTCTTTTTTTTGAATTTGGTGGTTTAGCTGAATCTAGAAACTCATCCGTTATTTTAAGCTTTTTAGCTTAATGAGTACAGGTTTTTAAGTAGTACCTTAGTGCTGCAGGATACTTGAACACACTGTGAACCCCATGACTGTGTTATTCACTGGAAAAAAACTATTTTTGTTGTGGTGTGGCTTAGCCCTTAGAACACAATTTTAATCCTTCTAGTTGTGATGCAAGTACATCCTTAGTACTCACATTTAAGACGAAACAATAAAGTTAGTTTATAGAAGGAAGCACCCATGTTTGAGACTGTTCCTTTACTATACACATTAATCTCAAACAATGAAGATAAGGTTTGTTTGTGAAAGGAAGCACATTTGAGAGTGTTGTCTAATTGACTGCTAGACAACAAGACAAATCAGACAAAGATTTAGCAAAACAGGATATGCCCAACTCTTCTGAAAAGAGAGAAGAAAGGGAAGCTACTTAAGTTTTACTGGGAAAGCTGTACAGAGACAGTTTTCAGAGATAGAACAAGCTCAACAGATAGGACAGTGTTCCTCTTTCTCCACATCCTTGCCAGCATCTGCTGTCATCTGAGTTTTTGATCTTAGCCATTCTGACCTGCTTGTGGACGTTGTACATCGTGGTGCGCACTAGGCTCCGCACCACGATGTACAACGTCCACAAGCAGTCTATTTGTATCCCTTTAATTTCATTCTCTTGCCTTATTGCTCCAACTACTATTTCAAGTACAATATTGAAAAGGATAGTAAGTCAGAACAAATTGCTAGAGTTAGTAGCAAGCCAAGCAGAGCAATTCAGAGAGAAGCTGAGAGAAACCAGATAGAGTCATTCAGGTTGGACTGCTTGTGGACGTTGTACATCGTGGTGCGGAGCCTAGTGCGCACCACGATGTACAACGTCCACAAGCAGCCCCCCAGAGCTCCTTGGAACTAAACCACCAATCAAAGAAAACACATGGTGGGACATATGGCTCTAGCTGTATATGTAGCAGAGGATGGCCTAGTCGGTCATCAATGGGAGGAGAGACCCTTGGTCCTGTGAAGGTTCTATGCCCCAGTATAGGGGAATGCCAGGACTGGGAATGGGTGTGGGTGGGTTGGGGTGGTGGGGGTGGGGGTGGGGGAGGGGATAGGGAATTTTCAAAGGGGAAACTAGGAAAGGGTATAACATTTGAAATGTAAATAAAGAAAATATCTAATAAAAAGAGAAAAGAAAAGAAGCTAAGACAGAACGAGCCAGATATTGAAAAGGATAGTAAGTCAGAACAAATTGCTAGAGTTAGTAGCAAGCCAAGCAGAGCAATTCAGAAGAAACTGAGCGAAGCTACATTGAATAAGTCAGTCTGGAAGAAGTTTGAGCCAGAACAACTAAGTTGAACCAGCTAATTAGAGTTCAAAAAGCACAAGAAATGGTGAGCTTATTCTTCAGTAATTCTCAGAGGCTAAAAACCATTCTAGTCCTAGATTAGATTATATGGAGGCTAGAAGCTTTCAGGACCAGGTACAAGTTAGCAGACTGAGGCAATAAGCCTTGGAGACAGCAATTATGTCAGGAAAATAAGAATTACTTTTATACCTGATAATAATCTGAATTTGTTTAGTGTGTGTTCTTATGTTTCTCTATTGTTTATTGTTTATTGTTTCCCTATATGTTTATTTCTGATTCTGTTTAGGGTTCTTTCTTTCTTCGTTTCTTTCTTTCTTTCTTTCTTCCTTTCTTTCTTCGTTTCTTTCTTTCTTTCTTCCTTCCTTCCTTTCTTTCTTTCTTTCTTTCTTTTCTCTCTCTCTCTCTCTCTCTCTCTCTCTCTCTCTCTCTCTCTCTCTCTCTCTTTCTTCTTTTGGTTAGTTGGAACAAGAATTATGTTTTCCTTTCTTTTCATTCTAGAAAATGTTTTATTTCTCTTTTAATTTTTTCTTTGACCATTCATCATTCAGAATACAATCTCCATGAATTTGGGTATTTGCTAGAGATTTGTTTATTGTCATTTTTTTTTTTTTACTTAGGCCAGGTAAGGTAGCCTTGTGTATGAAAGTTGTCTCTTTTGGAATACATATTTGTTGTAATCTCATTAATAGGTCATACTAAGTAATGTGGGAAGAATGGGTAAGGGGAAAGAGGAAGGATGACACATATTGCACTAAGTATTGGAGAAAAAGTGGATCTGTTTGCTGAGGTAGGAAGACTGAGAGACGCAGGGTACTCACTACATCTTACTGAGACTGCCACTTATACTTATTTCTTTTTTTAATTTTTTAATTATTATTATTTTCTTTATTTACATTTCAAATGCTATCCCAAAAGTTCCCTATACCCCCCCGCCCCTGCTCCCCTACCCACCCATCCCACGTCTTGGCCCTGGCCTTCCCCTGTGCTGGGTCATATAAAGTTTACAAGACCAAGGGGCCTCTCTTCCCAATGATGGCCCATTAGGCCATCTTCTGCTACATATGCAGCTAGAGACATGAGCTCTGGGGGTACTGGTTAGTTCATATTGTTGTTCCCCCTACAGGGTTGCATCCCC
>NC_034594.1:6605500-6647022 GCF_900095145.1 Mus pahari | reverse complement strand
AGAGAGAGAGAGAGAGAGAGAGAGAGAGAGAGAGAGAGAGAATATGAGATTGGACTCCCAACAATTTGGAGCATATATGTTTAGCACAGCAATGCCTTCCTGGTAAACTGCCTCCTCAATTAGAAGGAAATCTTCCTCTCTATCTCTTCTAATTGGTTTTAGTAGGAAGCTGATTTCATCACACATTAAGGTAGCAAGCCTGCTTGTTTCCTGGTTCTATTTGATTGGAGTGCTTCCACTCATCTTTTTACTCTAAGGCAGCATCTGTCTTTAAAACTAAGATGTTTCTTGGAGTCAACAGATAGGTGGGTTTTGCTTAGAGGATTGAGGGCATTGATATTGGAAGGTTTGTGTGTGGTAATTGTGCTCATCAGTTTGATTTTTGGTGCTATTTGTGTTATTAGTGGCATTCTTTAGCTTAATAATTATGGCTTTGTGTTTCTTTTCGCAGTACCTCTGCTGTGTCTATTCCTCTCTTCAACGTAAATAATGCTTTTTGAATGTTCTTTAGGTTTAGTTTGTTGGATATACAATTTTGGGGGCTTCATGTATCATAGAAAGTTTTTGTTTCTTTATAAATTATGTCAGATAGGTTTGCTGGGTATATTATCCTACCTTGGCCATCCCGGTCCTTTAGGACATAGAATGCATTGCTCCACGCTCTTCTGGCTTTCAAAAGTTTCCAATTGTTTTTCTGATGGGTCTTCCTTTAAATGTAACTTGAAGGTTTTTTGGTTTGTTTGTTTGGTTTGGTTTGGTTTTTGTTTTTAGTTTTTTAAGAGTTGGTGGTTTCTAGCTTTCAATATGCTCTTTATTATGTATATTTAGTATTTAAACTATGGCTTGCTATGGGAATTATCTCTTCTAATCTTATCTACTTGGTGTTCTGTGCTCCTTGTATCTGTGTGGGTATGTCTTTCTTTAACTTCGAGGGTTTTGTTTTGTTTTGTTTTGTTTTGTTTTGTTTTGTTTTGTGTGATCTTGTTGAAGATCATGTCTATGCCATTGACTTTGGATCTTTTCCATCAATACCAGTAATTCAAAGCACTGGTTTGTTTCATAGCATCCCACACTTTCTTTTGTGCTCCTGTCCTCTGTGTGTGTGTGTGTGTGTGTGTGTGTGTGTGTGTGTGTGTTCATGTGTGTGTGTGTTCATGTGTGTGTGCATGTGTGTGTGTTATGCTGTGTTTTAATTTTTCATATTCCTCCCTTATTTGGTTTACATCCTCTACTTTATCTTCAAATTCTGATATTCTCTATTCTGGTTGATTCATTCTACTTGTAAGGCTTTCTTTTGAGACTTCTGATCAAGTTATTGGGATGTACAATTTCTTCTTCATTTCAGCTTGAGTCTTCTTCAATGTTTCTACCTGCTAATTGAATTCCATTGTCTAGTCTTGAATTGTCTTTGTCATTTCTACCCACTTTATGCTGACCTCAGCACAAATCAGGTGCCTGTTCTCTTTAAAACTTCTCTTTGTTTTTGTTATGGTGATTTGAAATAGCTTGGCTTGAATGTATCTAGTGGATAGAAGGGAGTGGGTTGGTATGTATACTGTGTTTTCTAGCCCAAACCTGGAGTGGGGGGGGGGGGTAGATCTGGCTGTGCAGAAAAAATGGATATGTTGTCTGAAGATCCTGCATGTTGGAGTCGAAGTAGGGAGTGTCCTTGCTGAAACCTACAACTTCTCAGATTAGCTTGGTGCACTGCTTGTGGTACCTTGTGGTTTGTAGAAAAGGGATGGATGGGGTTTTCAGGGAGACTCCCTCTAGTAGACCTTGGAGGAGGACATTGGATGAGGTATAAAAGAGACCTGTGGATGGTTGCAGGTAGAAAAAGCCATGAAAATGTAGAATTTTGTCTGCATCAGAGAAAGCTGTGGTGAGGCTAGTCCAGGGCATTCATTATGGGACCTGGGCAATATCTGGTGGGTCATGGAGAAGATATAAATAGCAAGGTGAGGGGGATTCACAAGCCTAGGCCCTGAAAGAGGATATAAAAAGCCTGGATGCTGAGTGGGAACCTTGGATGTGGTGCTGAAAATCTCTCTCTAGCCAAGAATATAAAGCTATGTTAGAGAATGAATCATTTGGAAAAATCAAAAGCAAGAATGTGTTCCATTCTTTACGGCCTTAATATTTTTTCATTAGGTCAATGAACACTAACTTATTAATAAATATGCTCAAAACTATACATCATGGCTTTGAATAGATGGATATAAGCCTCTGTTATTCAAAATCTGAAAATCGAGTAGCAAAGAATAGACTTTTACAACTGATCCCTTATGTAATAATTTTTTTCCTATAAATGAATACATATAAAAAATAATGTCAAAACACAAAGAGCCCTGGGCAATGCTGTGCCTGAACTATCAAGAGAAATTTTACAAAAAAAAGAAGGCATATAGTCTTGGTTGGGAAGAAATTCTCCCCAGCACTGGAGAAAAAGAGAAATAAATTAAAAAAAAAAAAAAACTTGGATATAGAATTTTTTGCTGGGCATTAAAACTCCCTTTTTGTTACAGTTGTCTTTAGGAGGAGGAGTATTATATCAGAACATCAGCTTAGGTATAAATTACCGTATGAGGTATGAATGCAGGTTCTCAAAAGCTCTTCACTGTTGCAATCCAAGATGCCTGACTAGGTTAAGAGTTAAAAACATCTCCTGCCTTTGTTAATTCAGATGTACTTCATTTAAAATGTCTGTGTTACATTAAAGCAGCAATACTTAGGAGCTATATTATGCTAATGGAGACAATTATGACATCACAAGCCCCATATATGCTTAGGTCTAAGACTAAACACTGGTGAAAAGGGTGGTATGGTAGGGTTTTGGAGTAATGACACTGAAGTATACTGGATGTCATAAAGGAATTTAAAAAGTTTATTAACATAAGAGGTCCAGATACATCATTCTCTCAAAATCTAAAGTGACCCAAAAGATACTTATTAATTTCAGATGGAAAGCCTGAAGAAAATTGTTGTAGTGGTTTGAATAAATATGTCCCGGATAGGACTATAGGAAATGGGCCTTTCTGACATTCATATTCATCATAAATTAGACAAATTGTATGGTGGTAATGTCAGATTAAGACCTATGAAAAGCTGGGTTAAGGGGTTCAGGAATTCTATATACTGTTTATTTATGCAATTTCTGTTGTTCAGATTATTAAAATAAAATGTTAAAAAGGAAGGAAGACATGTCCTGAATCCTCTCATATTCTTTAGTTTCTAGTTCTACCTTAAAAACAAAAACAAAAACAGAATTAAAAAAACAGAAACAAATACATAATATACATCTCAATTATATTATTCTATAAAATAAATGGCCATTGTTTTCAGGATATAGGTACTTTCTTCTTGAGAAAATATGAACTAAATTCAAATTTTCTTCCTTGAAATCAAGAGTTGTAAAACCAAAAAAGATATAATATAGCCAGCCCCTACAATTTTCTTTAGAGATACCCTGAAGATTCAAGAAGAAAATAAAACATTCCAAAGACATCTAGTTTCATCTCATCATTTCATCATGGTAATATTCCTACCAATGATTTATAGGGTTCTTCTTGTCATGAAAACAAAATTTTCTGATTTCTTATTAGAGTGAAGAAGTGCCCAAATATCTTCTGACTTTCACATAGTGAGATAGATTTCTTAGTTTTGCTAATCCACAGAAGGCTATGGACAGACTCTTTAATTCTTTCCTACAGTTGACTCAGATGGTGAGAATTAGTTCAAGTCTTTTGCATTGATTTCTCTCTTTAACTTCTTCTTAGGAGGAATGTAGGTGTACATAATGCTTATTTCACCTAGGATATTTTTGTGAAACTACTATCTACACACAAATATTTTAAATATTATAACTATGAATGCCTAACAATAGTAAGTTCACTAAGAATATGGATAGAAGTCCCAACCTAAAGAAACTGTTGGGGCTGGAGAGATGGCTCAGCGGGTAAGAGCATGCAACTGCTCTTCCAAAGGTGCCGAGTTCAAATCCCAGCAACCACATGGTGGCTCACAACCATCCTTAACAAGATCTGACTCCCTCTTCTGGGGTGTCTGAGGACAGCTACAGTGTACTTACATATAATAAANAAANAAANCTTAAAAAAAAAAAAAAAAGAAAGAAACTGTTGTATCTAAACAGAACTATGTCCCATCTCCAACATCTACTGTCTAGAGTCATTTGCATGGAATACTCAGAATTAGTGAGAACTGGTTCTCAAGGCTTGAGTAGTATAAGATATCTTACATAGAAGCTAAGTACTTACAAAGCCTTCTCACCTTGATAAAAAGACATGTCATGTCACCCACAGGGCTCTCTTGGGGATATAGGAGAGTTCTTCTGGTCCAAGAACAAGGACAGTGTAGACAAATAAGGCTGAACCAGTCGCACACTGCTTTACCTTTAAGTAAAACCAGGACAGTAAAACCAGACTCCGGGAATCCCTGTATGATCTGAGAAGAGGAAGAACATTGGGGAAAGAGCCCCACAGCAAACTCATTCCACAAACAGAAAATGAGTCTCACCCTCCTTTCACATGATAGTTCCAAGCATTTTTATGTCTAAGATATGCTTCTTTTATTTTGTATGTACTAGCATTTTGCCCACAAGGCTGGTGCTCATGAGCTGAGAAGAGACACTCAGAGCTACTGGAACTGGAGTTGCAGAAAGTTTTGAGCCATATGATGGGATGCTAAGAACATCACTTAGGTCATCGGCAGGAACAATAAGTGCTCTTAACTGCTGAGACATCTCTCCAGCCCCACGGTATTTTCAATTCCAACTCTTTCCTTTATAATACATCTTTTAAGAGGGAATCATGAGGTGAGGTCTACTGATGACTGTGAAGGAAGGGTCTATTCTCAGTGATGGTCAGCTCTCCTAATTTCTAACTAGCTTCCTAATCTTGGGATTGTAAAAATTATTTCAAAACGTGAAGAGAAACAGTACACAAAGTAGGACTGCAATGCTAGGTAGAACATCTACTTCACTCTCCTTTATCTCTGCGTGCTGCAGGTCATAAATTATCTATAACTCTGTAGCATGGCTGGAGAGGAAGCCACCATGATACAGCAGGATGCAGCACTTTGTTCAAGGTGGCCAGGCTCAGGAAGAGTGCCCATGACATTACCCAGTAGATCAAGGGCTGCAGTGCTTCGCAACTTCACTGTAGCTGGAACTTGATTTGCTTGAAAGACAGAGTAGCAGATGAAAAGGATGTGTTATCATTTCCTCTCATTTGAGCTGTTAGATGAATAAAAAACCAACTGATTTGTTTCCCTTCACAGTCATGTCTTGCTATGTGGTTTCTCTCCATCTTTTGCTCCTTCTTAAAAATACACAAGTTAACACTGATGCCAAACTGAATTAATACAGATATATCTAATTCCCACCCCTTTCTCTACAGCTTTGGTCTTTTAGAAAAGAAATAGGTCTAGAACAGGACTTTATCTCAAAACAGCTCATCTTTATGTAACCAATATCCTATAGAGTCCAAGACAGAAGATCTTGAATGGATAATTCTGCACAATCATTAATGATTTTGGTAAATATTTGCAACCTGTATAACCATTGAAAAGATGATCAAAAGCAACCTAAACTTACAGAGCAAAAGGAAGTAGCCTTTGTGATATTAATATGTTCAATGCTTCTGGAGATACTCATAGCTGAGTATGTAGAACCCATTAGTGTCAAGAATAATTCTGCTTGCCAAAAAGTAACTCCTATTTTAACCAGCATTCCTATTTTAGACTCCATTAGTAATTTTTCCCATCTCTAATGCTTCTTATACATTAGGATTTTAGATATGCCACAACCTCAAGCAGATTATGTCCTGGTTTAGATATAGAAAACTGAATTTAGTTCATTTGTACCTTGTCTTTCTTAAAAAGAAGAAAGAAATACATGCTGAGTAATTGTGAATAGCAATCTTTTCTAACAAGTCACATGAGACAGAAAGAGATACCAATTCTTAAGATATGCATGAATTAATTATCATAGGATCATTGCACTTGCTGTCAGTTCAAAGACAAAGGGCCTCAAAAATCACATTCATCCTTGTTTGTGCGTGGCTTTCTACAAATTTTCTGCTTGGTTTTTGTTTGGTTTTGTTTTATTGTTGTTGTTTATTTAAAAATGCACCTCAATAGCTGAGCAATTAAATGATCTACCTTTACCTTCTATGCCAATCTGGCTGCCTCTCATTCCTCTCCCATGATACTTGCATATTGTTACTGATCTGGCTCTTCAGACCCTTTCTCCATGGCACCAATTCCTCCATCCTACTGGTTCATCTCACCCTCCCTCTCTCCTTCCTCTCACTAGTGGATGTCTCACCCTATTCTCACAGCCACTGGGTGATTAGCATCTATTGACAAGGCAGAGAATAAATGGTAAGAACTGTTTAGTTCTTACTTAACACAGGAGATCCTTGGTATAAGCATTACAATGACTTGCCCTGATTGAAACAAGAATATGAGGGCAGATAAATCAACATTTGAATATCCCAAGGGTAAACTTTACATAGCATAGAAAACATTATGCCTACATTTCCCCTTTTTTGTCCAATAAAAGGCTCTTTTTCTTGTAATAATAAACAGCATACAGTAGGAACAATTATGAGATGATTGTAAAAAGTATTAGGTAAGAGTTACATTCACAATGTTTATGTACTATTTTTTGCGACTTAGATAAAATATCCTATCATATAGCCCATCATGGTGACTTCAGAGTTCTGTATTTCAATCACTTTCTATCTTAACTTGTATTACCATTCTAAAACCATGTTTATAGACCTAGAACACCTTAACTGTCTGCTTGTTTTTATAGGAGACTTTGTTCTACAGATCTGGTAGTGAAAGGAGACGAGTTGGGTAGAGAGAAATCCGGAAGGGAAGGGGAGTTGCTATCACCAGACTAAACTAGGCCTAAGGAGAGTTTTTATGATCACACATAGTGAAGATTTTCCAAAACTGTACTTAGTTCATAGGATAAAATGCCATCATACGGACATTCTATAGACTTCTCTCAGCATTTCTCTTACATGCTAGATGGTACAAAAAAACCCACTTTAGTCATGTGGTATTATTTGTATTTATTTTAGCATCACTGTGACCAAAATACCTGAGAGAACGATATAGAAAGAATGATTTATTTGGGCTTACTGTTTTTGAGGTCTCATTAGCTCCATTTAATCTGGGCCAATCGAAATGTAGAACATCATGGAAGCAGAATCATGCAGAGCAGGAGGGTAGGAATGAGACGGGGATACCCCCAGGAACCATACCCTATGACTCTCTCCAATGAAGACAACCCCTTAAAGTTTCCAGAAATTTCCAAACAAACACCACAGGAACGAAGCATTCAGCCCATGAGCCAGTGGGGGACACTTCACACTGAAACTGTAACATGACTGCTTCAGGATATTTTGCTTCTCAATGCGATTTCCCATCTGAGTCTGTCCTGGAAAACGACCACAGTTAAAATTCTAAACCATCATTTAAGGACCTCATTTAGAGACATTTGAACACAGGTCATTCGTTTTTTGTCTTGACACAGCAGAGTTAAAAATTCTGCTATTAGCAAAACCAGTTTTATGTTGAACCGTAAAGTTAAACAATCTTCCTAGCAGTCTTCCCAAAACGTATCCTCAGTAGGAACATGTCTGCGTTTATGGAGTTATGTATGAATCCTTGATCGTTGACTACAGAGAGGAATGTTCATGTTTGAGAGAGTTACCGTGTCATCTGCTTCTCTGCGGGGAACTTGGAGTCCCTGTCTCAATATAAAGTCTGCCTCTGTGACAGACGCCCTGTGAAAACTATTCATAAAATCAGTCAACTAAATATGCAGGCGTTTCTACATGAAAACTTAAGAAATACCTTTTGACTGGGGTTAAGAGGAAACCAGAAATGAAGGTCACAAGGAACAAGACTGGAGTCTGCAGCTCCGCGAGGATGATGTAACGCACAGGTAGATGTGCACAGTGTCCTTGGTTTTATGACTGCTCCGGTGAGCAAAATTAAAACAGTTGTTGTCCTCCTTCCATGTCTATGTGGATGTGTTAATATCTCCTTCAGTGAAAACTCCCGTTAGACCTTCTTGTCACTGGGAAATGTGTCACAATTTTCAGATTCTCCACTCATAACCTCATGACATTAAACCTTAAAGTGTCCTGTGTGAGGAGTGCACACTTTACTAATGGATCTAGAACAGTCCGAAATGAATTATGAACACAGGAGCAGCCCGTGTTTTATCCTAGTAGAGCTTTATTAATTATGACAGGGGAGAATTTTTCATTAGAAGCCTTAAAATTTTTAAGATGCTTAAAATTTTTCCTAATGGGATTTTTTCTCTTGACGGTGTTTTTGTTGTTTGTGCTGCAGCTGTTGGGTTTTGCTGCTGCTGTTTCTAGTGATGGGAATAAGAAGATTGGACCTGCCAGGTGTGGTGGCGCACACCTTTTATCCCAGCACTCGGGAGGCAGAGGCAGGTGGATTTCTGAGTTTGAGGCCAGCCTGGTCTACAGAGTGAGTTCCAGGGTAGCCAGGGCTACACAGAGAAACCCTGCATCAGGAAAAAAAAAAAAAAAAAAAAAAAGATTGGTCCTTGATGTTTTGCGAAGATTTTTATCTTGAAATAAAAGTGGTTTTATAAACTAGTACTTCGCTCTGATATAGTTTATTTTCTGACACCTCCAGACAAAGAGTTTTTCTTTTCTTTAATGACATTCAAAATCCTTTCCAATGAAGGAAGTTAGTACCTTTGGGACATCATACAAAGCTTGAGGCCCAAATAACAAAATCACAAGCATTTTCCAATGCTTCCTCTGTGAATCACTTTCCTCCCATGTAGCAATTAGCCCACTACACCTTACAAAGGAGAACTCACACTCACTGGGTCACTTCCTGAATATTAGCCACTCCTGAATAGTGAATGTTGTAGCTGTAGTGTTTGCATATGCTAAATTAGAAACCAGAGCTGAAAGTGCCTTTGGATTCTCAACCAGGGAAGAACTTCCTCAACAACACAGAAAGCGTGAAGCCAGCTCCCGAACCCTGGCCTGGGGGGTCTCATTTAAAACCTCACTGAAGGAATCTCCTCGTTTTCTGAGCAGAAAAACATTGAGATCTACTCAAGAGACAAACGTGGTTGAGAGCCAAAACACAAAAGGCTTTGACTGCTCATTAAGATGTTAATTGTGCCACTGAGCGTTCAGTGCTGTCCTTCAACTGAGAATTTTCACTGTCTGCCTTATTTATTATCTGAAGTATCAGCTGGCAAGCAGAGGGGAGAGAAAGCGTGACAGCAGGGGCCGGGCACAATTTTCTATAGTGCAGTGCGTGCTTCTTTAGGCTTTTTGAGAAATGGGAGTCTGTCCTTTTTTCCTTGTATCACTAGAATACCAGTCACACTTCTACAATCTCTAATTAGATTATAGATTTTAGAGTTTCCCTAATAGGTGCTTATTGTCGACAAGGTGTAGACTTGACTCCATATGGGAGGAAAGGATCTGGATTTATTGAAATTTCAGTATCTAGAATGTTGCCGAACACAAAATAGTGAAACGTTTAATGTTTTATTTTTTCTTGTTGTGTTGTTATTGTTGTTGCTGTTGTTTGTGTGTTTTGGGTTTTTGGTTTTGGTTTTGGTTTTTTACAAAACAGGAAGGTGAAAGTCCATATTTGTTCAATTATAAAAATATTTTAGGACACCCAAATTGATGTATTAAAAAAGAAAAGAGCTTCCTTTCACTTACAGTCAGTTCATTAGAGCATTCTTGCTCTTACACGTTTTTTTCATCTAATTTGACAAATCACCTTACATTAAATCTTTTTTTTTAAGTTATGCTATATAATCCAATGAAAAATGTTCCTGCCTCTTCATTATTCTTCTGTGCTAGCACTCTCTAGTTACAGAACTTCGTTCAGCCTCCCAGTGCCCTGACCACTACCTTGTGGTCACGTGGCCATTTAGTCAAAAGTTCCTATTTGGAACCTCCCTCTCTTCAGATGAGCAGAAGGGAATCTTCGGGATGTTTGGGAAGTCTCCCTTGTGTGTCAAAGCTGCCTCTCTAGCAGTTCTTTTAACATCTGGACTGATTAGTTTTATGCCCGCTTCATACAAGAATTGGGAAAACCTCAGCTGAGAAAATGATTGATGGAGGAGGATCCAAATTGTGTGGTAAGACTATCCCTGGGATAGTGGTCTTAGATTCTATAGGGAAAGAGGCTGAGCAAGTAAGCACCCAGGAGCAAGCCAGCAAGCAGCACTCCTCCATGGCCTCTGCACCACCTCCTGCCTCCAGCTTCCTCTCCCGACTTCCTTTGAGGATGAACTGTGATGCTGAAGCATAAACCAATTAAACCATTTCCTCCCCAAATTGCTTTGGCCTTGCTGTTTCATTGCATCAATAGATACCCTAATTAAGACAGCATCTTACTCTTTTATAGAAAGTAGTGGAAATATGGACTCTTAACAAGACATCTCTCTTCAAGTTTCCCCAAAGCCAGAAGTGTATAAAATCAGGAAACATTATGTGTAGTTTTGGGTAGTCATACTTCTCAGGTTATTATTTTGAATGTTCAACATTTCCAAACTTTGAATGAAAGGTTCCTATTGATAGTCTATTGGTAATGGCAGTGTTTGAAGATAGAAAGATTATATCCTTTACATTTCATGCCAGGATATGACATAGATTCTTTCTTCTGGTGCTATATAATTTTTCTTTTTCTATTAGGCTGGCCACCCATGACATAAGACATTATTTAGCTGTTAGCCATGCAGTTATAAGATTCCAAACAGATTTGCTAACTCAAGATTCTGCTTCCATTTATAGTAACTCAAAAAAATAGGAGAATCAATTTTTTTTCTTTTTTCCATTTTTTTTTTAAATGGAGGGAATTACTTTTTTCTCGTAAATTTAAGTGTTTTAGACCTAGCCTCTAATATTACTAGGGAAGCTTTGCTTTGTTTTGTTGATTTTTTTTTTTTAATTATAGAAGTAGTGGTCTGTCTGTATATTACATGACGACCTTGAACTTCTGATTCTCCTCTACGTCCTGAATCCTGGAATCATAGACTTGTTCTGCTATTCCTAGTTATAAGTGATGCTGGAATTAAACTTGGCTTCCTGCATGCTAGGCACTTTATCAATTGAGTTACATCTCAAGTCAGAGAATTCTGATAATAATCTTGTTCATGTTACTCGATCCCCAAACATAATGTCCTTGTCAAGAACACTGTACTGTGATGTTATGATGGTACATTGCATTTTTATAGAACTAGACTTTTTGTTTTGTTTTCATTTTGTTTTGTTCTTTTTGGATGAATGTTTGGTTGGTTGATCTGGATTTGGTATTTTTTTGCTTTTGGTTTTGTTTTTAAAATAGAACCTCAGACAATGGCTGACGTTACCTCGAACTCGATGTGTAACCTAGGCTGGCCTCAAACTTATGGCCCTCCTCTTTCCTTATGCTCATATGCTTTGATTACAAGCATGAGCTATCATACCAAGTTCATTTTCATTATTTTGAATAATGCTTGACACATAGAACTATTAAATAAATAATTAGCAAGGGTATTTCTCCTGTAGAGTTTCTAGACTACAAATTCCTCTATGATAAACACAATATGCAAGGTTCTAGTTGGTAACAGGGATGTGATTCCCAATTAGGCAGGGTATCACATTCTGGGTAGCAGCACTCTAGTAGCACAGATGAAATTAGAAAATAAGTTTCCCAATGTCACAGATAATAAATTTAAAAAAAAAATAAAAAATGAACTTTATGCTGGAGGAAGACATTTATTGTCCTATAGACTCTGCAGATGCTGCCACAGCAGAAATGAATGTGAGAAATGAGTATTATGCTTTTGATGGGGACCATAAGAACATCCAAAAAATGACTTCAAAGAGAAGGAAAAAGTAAGAGTTGTGTCTGGTATTTCCTGAAACCATTGTTAGAAATTTTCACTGGACGGTTGAACATATTTCTATTATGGAATAAGTAAAAAACATTTACCTCCTGGCTTGTATTGAAAGAGCTTTTTCACACTGAACACTGCAATGCTGGAATATTGATTCATTTTTTAATGAATTCAATACTTGCAAATGAGGTATATTAGGATTAATATAAAATTAATATGTTAGTTATAGATACATGATTATGAAGAGCTCCTCTTGCCTGGCCTATTACTTTCTTAGTTAACATTTTACTAAGATGTTTAAGCCTCACTTTGTTTTATTTCTATGTGTTCATGAATAGTATGATCATGTTCAGCTCTCCCACTCATCTCTGTCCTCTCTGCACTACGACCCAGGTTCCTAAAGTGGACCTAACAGTGTGAGCACAGACACATCTCTCTCATACTTGGCATGCCTACTCAGTTCAAAGAAGCCCACTGCTTTCATGGTCACTTCAGTAAAATGAATGTCCAATGAACATTCTTCTCCCTTTTTCTTTTTGTAGGCAATAATTATTCACATTTTTAAAGTATGATTATCCCAAGATCTAAAATCCCCATCTCTTTTGAAAGGAATTCTCTAGAACAACTGCATTTGCATGAACACTGCAGCCTTAATTAGCCCCTCTATTCATTGTCTTAGGAATGAGTTATTTAGAACTGAAACTGCTCTTCCAGATCAGGGTGAGTTCTACAGGCGTGTGCCCACACACGGAATAAACACAGGGCACCTGAAATTCTCATGTACTACTTCTGCTGAGTTTCTTGTTATAAAGTTTTAACTCCTACCAGTATCATAGATGTAACTTTGGCTGCTCTGTTAAAAGAATTTCAAAGTGTATTTGGTAGTTAATGTTCCACAGTGTGTTGAATTGCCATAGATTTGGTAAGAGTTGTCTGAAAAGATGCACCTTTGTAATTTTTTTCCAAGATATGGACTTTTGGGATAAACAGTCGACCATACTTACACATCTCAAATTATACAGTCTGTTTAAACAGGTATCTTTAATAGACATTCAAAATAACATTCATATTTTAAAGATATCTGTGACCTTACCATTAAAAATGGGGAAAGATTATTTGTGTAACTTAAGCAGAATACTTTCTGATGATATGACATCTTGTATAATCAATGGTAATGAAATATAAATCATAATCTGTGAACCAAACTATGATTAGATCACTTCAACACACCATAACATTAATGTAGTATAAAATAAAATAGCTACATACTACAAATTGACTTAATACCTTAGAGTAAAAGAGAAGCCCTAGTAAATACTGAAATACACATATCCCCAATCCACATAAAGATATGTATGCTTTGAAAGATATATTTATATTTTCTTTTAAGATATATCTTTTAGTGTTCTTGTGAGGGAACAATTTGGTTTAAATCATAAAAGTCTTTAAGAAGGAATCTATTTTCTCCAAATGCACACTTTTACTCAGACAGTAGCCTGACTTTCTCTTATTCCATTTTAATTTTTTTTAATTTCAAGAGTTTTTGATGATAATAATAATATAAATATTTGAGATAAACAAAAAAGCCTGAAAAATATAAAGGAACAAAAAAACCTACTTGTAACTCAGTAGCCAGAAGCAACCAGTCTTGTCTTTTCAAACTTATTTCTATTCTTTTTGTCTATGTATATTAAAGTTGGGATTAATACTCCACAAAAAGCATATGAAGTAAAAGTCATTAGGATAGGGATATAAGTAAGCCGATGTTAAATTCATGGGGCCTTGGATGCACTTTGTGACTGTTTTAAAATGGTGCAATCATGCCCTGGACTGGCTTTCTGTCCAGATTATTAAGAAGAAAGGGAAAGTAACATATGTTTAAAAGTGCTCCATTTTATTTCAATAATTCTGCTTTTTCAGGGTTGCGCATCTCAGCTGTTGCAAATTATGTCTGGCTAAAACTTGGTTACCAGCCCAGATAAACAGCTTTTCTGAGGGAAATAAATCCAAATAGAGTGAATTGTTTTGTGATTTTGAGATTAACTAACACTCAATGTCCAAAGCGTTTTAAAAACACTTTGAAAATAAATAAAATAATTTATTGCCTGTCCCTACCCACACTCAGCACTCAAGAACAACTTTGAAAGTCTTGCTTGCTCTTAGCTAGCTGTGTATTGAAAATAAAATGTGTTTCAGTATTCATTAGACATTTTACTTAGAATATAGTTAGCTGAAGTCTATTAACATTTTTGATGTCATTAAAATTCCTACTTCCAAATTATTTTTTTTTATTTTTCTTTCTCCATGGTTCAAGTTGTGGCTTGTAAAATGTGTGATATAAAAGTTTCAGAAATTACTGAGAAAAAAATGGGAATAGCATAATGAAACTTTGATACTGGATTTTCAGTCTTCTTGAAAAACTGACGTTCTTCCAATTGGAGTTTCAATAGAACATCTTCTCTTTCCTTTTTTTAACATTGTCGTTGTCATTATGACTCTGAGTCAAGCTGGCAAGTCCTTTCTCATCCTTACAGCATCCTCTTGTTACTGCTCGGTGACAGTGACTCTTTAGTCTACAACACGAAATGGTTGGGGATATCAACCTTTCTCTGGTGGCTTAAATGAGAACTTGTCCTACATCGGCTAACTTTGTCCCCAATTGATCCCCTGTATGGGGAAATTACAGGAGCTGTAGCCTCGCTGCAGGAAGTACATCACTGAGGCATGGTTTGAGAGTTTAAGTCCCCACTTCTCTCCCGATTCACTCTGTGCTTGATTACATTCACATTTGAGCTTATGGTCTCTAAGCTTCCTACTCCAGCCGCCGTGCCTGCCGCTTGCTGTCATGCCTCCGTATGATGACCTCTTATCCCTCTGGAATCTAAAGGCCAAATAAAGTCTTTCTTCCATAAACTGTCTTTGGTCATGCTGTTTTATCTCAGCGACAGAAAAGTAAGTAAGACACCATAGTAAACTGAAGGGTTATTTCAGAAGAATTTCATTTTAGGTTGCCTGACTCGTGTGTCGTCTTTTCCCTTTTGTCACTGAACTCTTCGATGCCACGCAGGTCCTTTTGTAACGTGCAGCAATATAATTTCTGTCTGACGTCACTACTAAGCTTCTCTCAGTGTTCTCAGAAGCTTCACCCAATCCACGCTCACAATAATCATTCTCAAACTACATCCTTGAAGTCTATAATTTGACCTTTGATCACTTCTTCTCTATGTATAAAAATTTCCCACAGGATTTTAGTTCTCATTATTCTTCTCCCATTTTGGAATAGTCTCCCTGTGTTTCTAACTATGGTTGTGCTTTCTTCCTGTGTCTACTCCATAGGGACAGGACACAGGAGGTGGAACTGCCGGGGAGTACACAGACTTGGCCTCAAATCCTGGCACGGTCCTTTATCAGCTGGATGTCCCTAGGATAGTCACAATCTCTTGACTCCCTTTTTATTTCTTTTCAAGACAAAACAATAGCACCAAAGATAGGCACTCCACGACTCATCTATGCATATTAACCAGTTGAGAGATTCAAGCATCTTTTAGCTCTAGACTCTTATCTCTCATGTCTTCATATTCTACATGGAGGCAGGAGTTCTATTTATCTCGGTTTTTTTTCCTAAAGAAAATAGCATTTTTTTCTCCAAAGCTATGAGATGAGATGGGAGGCCCATTGTATTGTCTGTTTATTCTCAAATTTGTGAGCTCAAACAGTTCTCTATTGTGACCTTGCATAAAGCCGAAACTGTAGGCACTCTCATCACCATGTGCCACTAAATTTAAAGATTATTTATTTATTTTTGCTGGTTTATTTATTTGTTTATTGGTTATTTGAGACTGGGTTTCTCTTTATTTTGACTGTTCTGGAACTCATTCTGTAGACCAGGCTAACCTCAAACTGAAAGATCTGCATCCCAAATGCAGGGATTAGAGGCAGGTGCTGTCGTTGATATAAGTTCACAAAGACTGAAGCAGCAAGCACAGGGCCTACCTACATGGGTCTGCAGCAGGTCTTCTGCATATACGTATTAGAGCTGTTAGCTCAGCATTGTTGTGTGGTTCCTGGCTGTGAGAGCAGATGGGTTGACTCTCGCGCTTGTTCTTCTTCTGTTGGGTTATAGTGTCCATCTTCAATATAACAGTTTTGCTTTACATTATTATATTTTATAGGTTTTGTGGTTGGTTCTTCTCTCTTGGAAGCCTGTTATTTTCTGATGAGAGACAGAAAGGGAGCAGACCATTAAGGGAGGAAAGAACTGGGAAGAGTGGAAGGAGGGGAAATTCTAACCAATATATGTGGTATGAGAAAATAATCTACTATTAATAAAAGGAAAAAAATTAAAGAATTTTAAAAAATATGTTTTAAGTTTCCACTAAAGTACCTAATACTGAATACTCAATAAATGTTAACTGTTATTTTCATTAATAGGATTATTATTATTTGCTTATTACATAACTAGTTATGACAGCTAGCATATTTTAACCTTTAATTATTAATAAATCACTGTGAAGTACTTATACATATTTATAACCTATCTTCCTGAATGCTAGGCCCATATTCCTTTCTACTCTCATTATTTTGAATTTAAAACAGTAACAAAAACATATGTTACTGGCAATAAAACTAGTGCCACCATTTTAGTAAGTGATGTCGGGCCATCTCAAGAGTGACATATTCTTGCTTTTAATGTGTATTTTATGACTAAAAGCCAGTGAGAATGCACCTGCAAGAAAATTTCTATTGCATTCTCAAGTGCTAAAGGGCAAAGTGGAAATGTAGCACCCCAAATAATAATGTTCATGTGTATAAGGTCGGAATCTGTACTGGGTATTCACCCAACAAATCTCCATTAAGCAGCTGCCACATGCTTGTCAAGGACCATTTTAGAAATAAACATAAGATTTGTATTCTGGTGAGCAAAGACAACCAATACTGTATTTAAAGCATTACATTTTAGGTAGTTAGGAATTTGATTCCAGATCATTACAGTGAGGCAAACCTTTTGGTCAAGTTGAGGCACACAAAGGTTCTTAGTTTCCTAGTACATAAAAAAGTTACATTTACATTACCATACAGGTGATGCTGTACAATAGCATTATGTCTTAAAATTCTAACAATCACCTGAGCTGTTGGAAAAATGATAGCGAGGGAAATGCTTGATGCAGGGTTTGTTTGGTGAATAAATGCTGCTGTGTGTGGAGCACAGAATGGACTGTATCCACAGGATGTGTAAAATGAGCAGCTCAGCTCAGAGGAAGATCAGAGAGAATCTCAAAAGACAGAGTACTTTTTCCCTTATTATAAAAGGGACCTCACTGACTATCTGTGGTTTACAACAGCTCCTTTCTTTCCCATAATCCTCTGGTTCAAATATTGGGTTGAGCTCTTCCCAGCTGGTGTGATTCACTAGGCTCCATCTTGCAGGTCATCATGGGGATGCATGGCTTAATATAGCCTTACTCACGTGCCTGCTAGATGGTGGCAGTTTCTCATCCTCAGTGAGGCTAGCCTGGGCTATTTAACATCACAATATCAGTTCAAGACAATCACAATAGAACTGTAAGCCCTCTTGAGGCATGGTCTCAGTCATTACATGCTTCCACTGTGACCTGATCAGTGTCACATGTTGTGCTGGATTTCAGAGATAAGGGGCTGAACTCAACCTCTGGAGGCAAAGGGTTAAACACAATTTGTAGACATTTTTAACCAACTATGGCATACTAGCCAATCAGTGATCGCAACTCAGATAGTATGTGATGAAGGCAGAGGCTTTAGCACTGCTAGGGAACAGTGCATTTACAACTGAAAAGTACATTCTGAACTGAGGGAATACCCAGCACAGCATGCCAACATGAGCCAACAAGGGGCTCATTGTAGTTGTAAATGACATGCAGAAGTGAATGTTTAAGAGATGGTGGCAGAGGGACAGTGAGGAGCAAAATGTAGCCGGGGTTGCAGACCATTGTAAGAACTTTGTGTTTCACTGTGAGTAAGAAGAGAAAAATTAAAAAGTCAAAATATTGTCAGAATTTTTAAGGAGTGACATTATTTATCATATTTGACACTAGTATCTCTTTGGCTTCTCTGAACTGTACTTGAGAGAAGAGGTAAACATGGACACAATAACCAGGAAGAAGATTGGGTCAAGCAAATGACAGTGGTGACTTAGACATTGAGGGCAGAGCCAATCTCATTTTCTGAAATATTTGTTCACTTAATGCAGAAAATATGTTCTAGGATTGCTGTTATTCCTAATGGACTTTCAGTTTTCTCTAAAAATATATCTTTATTTATTTTTATGCATCTTCTCCCTTTTCAAGCATTTGGAAATCATTCAATAAACATGTATTGATGCTGGCCTCCCTACTGGAATGAATGCAATTACCAAAGACATGTTGAATCTTTCAGATATCATCATTAAATGATAACTGAAGCCAGAGGCAAATAGATGTCTCTACAAAGAGCCATTGATGCTCTTCCCATTATATGTCTGCTTTATACTAAAGGACAGCAAATTGATTAGATCTAAAACATTATCTGGATTTTTAACCTACTACCTGGATTTAAAACGTTCCCTAAAGCTGCTGCACAACATCATTAAGTTCATGCAACATCTTCCATTAAATCTCTACTAAGTGAAAAGCAGCAAATCAGGGATCCCAAATGAGATAAAGTTCTCAAAAGCACAAAGAATTCTAATGTGGCATTGTAAGGATTAACCTCATAAACAAGGAAAGTTAGATGAATTTATCAACTAATATGATACTGTTGGCTGAGAAAATTAGAGATAAGCAAGGAACTGAGAATTAATGGAACTATGTATATATTAGTGGAACATAATATATATGCTACTCAGTTGTGAGTATCTGTTGTGTGTACTCTGTCGTGTGTGTGTGGGGGGGGGGAACTTTTAGCTCTGAGTTTTATAATCTTAGTGACATGGTATAGGACAGCTCTCTGATATATTGTTTTAAAACACATTAGAAACTAGGTCTGGGAACTTGCATCTATAATCCTAGCACTCAATAAGCTAAAATTTGACAAATTCTGTGACTACATTCCAATGAAAATTTAACATTACAAATTATAATAATAATCCCTAATGGGGCTAGAGAAATGGATATATAGCTGAGAGCAACTGTTGTGCTTCTAGAGCACCCATTTCCCAGAATCTAAGTAGGCACTTCCAAACCAATGGAACTCCACTCCCAACCCTGGTGGGATGTGCTTGGCCTCTCTGGGCATGTGCACTCACCTTGTTCTCTGGGATATATGAAGAAGGGTGGCTGACTTATAGAATAACAAAGTGGAATATTTACTTGATTTTTTCATAAGATCAATTCCATGTTACCCTAAAACAGTTTTCAAATGCTTTGGACACATTTTGCTAATTTTTAAAAACTAAACAGCTTTTTATTTGAATCAGCATCTAATTTTCCCTTAAGTTTATTTATTTGTATAATTTTAAGTCATAGAGGATATATACATATGCCATATTTTCCAATTGTAAATTTAAAAATTGCCACCAGTACTCAGATCCAAAAAATCATCCAGATAGATGCTTGACTCAAAGACTCAAATAAATGTTAAGTTATAAGAAAAACACAATTTGAGTTCTTATTCTTATAGTCTAGAGAAATTTTGTGCACTTTTAAATCCTTGGGGCAGGAAGATGTTCTCCTTTTAGCCAGCCTATTAATAGGAAGAAAGGCATGTGCAGGTGACAGCTAATAGCTAACACTGATGAATGTAGGTGTATCCAACAAAGAATTCACTGGTTGTGAGGAATTTCTGCAAGCACAGCTATGTTTAAAGACTATTTGAAAAATGCATAATGTACAGAAAGATATCATGAAAAGGCAATGTATGGTTTTCAGTATAATATGGTTGCACATATCATTATTGCGTCTACTTCTGATATCATTGGTCTGTTATTCTTATTACATCTTTACATTTCACTGTATCTGATGTTTGCATTCTGAATGACAACCTAAACTTCATAAATAAATTAAAAAAAACTACAGTTAACACTTTCTACTGTAGCATGAAAAATTATGACACTGGAATAATAATATGAAGGCCAGAGCAGTGAATACGTTTTTAAAAATAAACATGCCCTATGCAGCCCAGGACAGCTGTTTTGCTTCACATTAGCCAAGCTCTTAACAGCTTGCTTTACAGATATCCTTGAAATCAATCAGACATGTGTACCATGCTTTCTAAGAACGCTGTACAGTGAGAATAAGCCTTGGAAAGTTTAAAAGTGCAGGCGATACATACCAGAGGGTTTATAATAACAGCTAGTGCTTTGCTAATCATTGAAAAACCAACTGATAAGAGTTTCATGGCGCTGGAGATGTAGCTCAGTCAGCGGATACTACACACACCAAGCCCTGGGTTCAATCACCAGCACTATATAAACTGGGCATGGTAGCGCATGCCTGTAATTTCAGCACCCAGTAGTAGGAGCAGGGATATCAGAAGTTCAAGGTCATCCTCAGCTACATAGAGAGTTCGAGACCACCCTGATCTAGGTGGGAGGCTGCCCCCATAAAAGCAATTATTTGTCATAAAATAGCAAAGTATTTTATAGGAACATGATACATATGCATCAGAATGATGTCACTCTTTTCTGACTCAACTTTTAATATTAACCAGATGTAGAAAGAACTTGACAGCTCCTTTCTCACCTTGCAGATCATTCCTCATACCACCTATTCCAATATTTACTTGATTTTTTCATAAGATCAATTCCATGTTANCCTAAAACAGTTTTCAAATGCTTTGGNCACATTTTGCTAATTTTTAAAAACTAAACAGCTTTTTATTTGAATCAGCATCTAATTTTCCCTTAAGTTTATTTATTTGTATAATTTTAAGTCATAGAGGACTAGATTTAGAACACTGTTCTATATTTTCTTTTAAATAAGGAAGAGCGTGTGAGTCCATATTTACTATTTCATAGATTATTGTGCATAAGACAAAGTATAGGGGGTGCTATTGTGGAGAAAGGATGGGTGATATAGAACCAAGAAGATACACATGAAAAGGACATGAAGCATCTCATGTTGGGGGAAAGCACAGAGGAGAGTGAAAGGTTATCACTTAGAATCCAAAATTAGTTTCTTCTTAATTCTGCCTGGGGCTAGGGAAGGCTAACCATCCAATCACTGTACAGAGTAAAGCAAATTTACCCACTTTTATAAAGATGTCTTCTAAAATTTACATGATATTCAGAGTCTAGCAACATTGTATTGAACCCAGACTTTACATTTGACAGTCAATGTAGGATGATGCTAATATCTTGAGTAATGAACTCTCATTACATGTATATAAAACATAAGTTTCTCTACTTTAAAGTCTTATTTACAGTAAAGTTCTTTTCCTTGTCAAGATATTGGATTCATTTGTGGGACATAAATTCATCATGTGGAAGTCACAAGTACTTAGGCTCCATTGTGAGAAGACAGTTACTGCACTAAAGTGAACCTGCCATCCAGAATAAACAATGGAATTAAAAAAAAAAAAAAAAAAAAACAACTCATCAGGTTCTTAAGTATATCTTCTTCCTTAAAACGTTGACCAGCTGAGATAAATGCTTTTTGTTTGGCCTTGACTGTCACAAAGAAAAGATCAGAGACACACAGCTAATGAAATAAGTTATTTGCTACATGCCTGTGATTAGGTACAATTACAATTCGAAACAGTTGTACCTGAAGTAAAACTAGGTTTAGTTTTAAAAGATAATTTGGCATGCTTGAGTGATGTCATGGACTTACAAAATTCTGAAGTGGCTAACACTCTGGGGTCTGTTTGTTTTGTTTTGCTGGTTTGGTTTTCATTAAGATAGGGCATAATTTTTACCTAACCATTCCCAAATATAGTGTGTTCCTTCTTGATATCAACCCATGAATATTCAAAATGGACTGCTTATAGACTCCAAAAAGGGACAGTGTAAACTGTACTCTGTAGCTTAAGTCGGAAGTCCAAGTGTGAGAAACAAACCCTCACCTATATGAAATGGACTATATGCACATTTAAGCCAGTGAACTCAGGAAATTAAAAACTGGTACAGGCAAAACCAAAGGTACATAGAAACTAACACTAATCCATGTTGGGTTTTCCCCTTCAAGTTTCAGAGTCAGTTTTTAACACATATAGTAACTTGGCTAAAATATTTAAGTACACTCACACATACAGGTTTCCTAGCTGGAGAGTTTCCATGCCTGGGGGGAGGGGAGGTGACAATTGGTGCATTCTATACAAAGCACGTGTAAGGATAATAAAGTTGATTGGTTGAGCCTTGCAGCTCCCCCTTTTCTTCTCTTTCTACAGAGTAGTTCAGCAGCGGGGGGGGGGGGGGGTATGACAGGGTTCTCCCCCATTGCCACCAGCTCTACTAACAAGACGTAGGTTGATACCATTTTTATTGTTCTGCTGGGGTGGGAAAGAAACCATATGCTTTAGCATTTTAAATGGCTACACCAAAGAGAAAACTGACCCCCTCCCCCATCCTGCTGGACTTTGGGGTGGGTTTATTCTAAATATTCAGTGGACTTGGGATTAGCTTAATGTTTCTGCGCCTGGACAAAGAGGCAGTTGAGGGCAAGAAATATTAAGGGGCTTTAGAAGAGCATTGGAGTAAGTGAAGTGTGGAGTGGGAAGCTTAATCTGAAGCCCACCCCTCCCCTGGATACCAGGCAAAGGCAGTGAGAGTCGGAACCAGCTGATGCCTCTTCCCGTTTCCAGGGTGAAATTTTCACAGCAGCTAATTCTAAAGGGAAGAAAAATCCCTTACCAGCAGCGGAGAAGATCGTATCACCCAACCCAAGCTATGTAACCTTTTAGGCAGGCTTTTCAGAGAAATCCGCATTTTAAAAGACAGCATTCACGGTCCAAACCACGGGCCTGGAATCAGAGCTGGTATGAAAATATGAAAAGCCTCTTTACACTCTGAGTGTTTGAAACGATCCGATGAGCATAGCAAGTGTCTGCCAACGCTCGGAGGCTGCTGGTGCCGCTGCCGCCGCCGCCGTTTCTCGCAGAGGGCTGGACAGAGCTAGTCCTGATTTCAGCACCTCCGGCGCTGGACAGCTCTCTGCACGCCGCACCGCCGCCTGCTTGCTTTTTTCCCACTCTCGCTTTGCATTACTGGAGATGCATCTAAATTACGTCCTGTTCAACAACAAGTAGATTTTTTTTTCCTGTACGGGAATTACAGTAGGCGATTCTCTCAATTAAACTGCATTTTCTTCTTTACGGACTTGGCTGTCAGGCGTATTTATCCCGATCTCCCCTCCACCCCCTTTGCAGGAACGAGTCTTTGGGAACGTGGTCCACCCAGGGATGTAAAACTGTGCTTACCGATGCATCCCATACGAAATGCTTATGTGATCGGCTCTCTACCTTCGCCATTTTGGCTCAGCAACCTAGAGAAATAGTAAGTAACAAAGGGAAAACACGGTTTTAATGCAAAGGCAGGGACATTGTGGCGAGTGTTTCTCCAGGGAACTGCATTTCAAAGGGGGAAATAGAAAAGGTTGCAGGGTGGCAAAATCGGGTTGTTCTCCTCAGCTACAGTAGCTTGGCGAATTGAATTCTAGTTGGTGTGCAATAACTAAATCCTACCCAATTTTATGTCTTATAACTTGGCATTTCTGTAGTATAGTTTTGGAGATTTACTCTGATATCAGTAATATTCTGCAAACTTTCAAATAAAAATAATTGCCATCTCAAGGTTTATTTTAAAGCTGGAAGGCTGCTCTAGGGGAAATTGTGACAATGCTGTTAGGAGTAGAAAGAAGACCCCAGCCACTAGAGCTGAACACATTGCAGATCTGCATTGGATATTTCCAGCACAGGTTTTCTGAGGGTGTCCTTGGATACATATGTATTTTTAAATCAAATTAAGTTTTCATGGAGACATGGTTGTTTGGAACTGTAAAATCATTCCTTAAAAGCATGTAGATTTTTGCAAAGGAAAAAAGAAAAGAAAATTTAGTTTCTGAAAGAACGAGCTGTACAGAGCAGTCTAAGAGAAAAATAATGTTCTCACCAAATGTATTTTGAGAAAATTTTACAGAAAATTGAAATAATGACAAATAGATACTCTGATAAATAAGACTTTCTGCCTGAATCTGGCCTAAAAGTATCACTACTTTTGCTTATTTTGATGATAGATATACCTAATAATTTGATACAGATTTTGTGACACAGTTAACCATACAGTGTATTGCTTCAAACTTCTAATATAAAAATTTATGAAAACCAAATGAATTCATTAGTTATGGTCATGCTACTGTCTAAGAAAAGAAGCTATTTGGATGAGTGGGTATTAGTACTGTTTATATATTTTTTTTAAGATATAAGCTTATTTTTCAAGGTCATGGTTTTAGGGACTGACACTGGCACTATGCAAATTATCTCCATATACTTTGTTCATAGGGGAAAATATAATTGAAAAGCTTAAGTATAGCATTCTATTTTCTTCTGTAAACTTGGAAGCCAAGCAAGTGAAATTTCATGTGCGAATTCTTGACTCAGAACAAAGTTGTCAAAAGTCAGAAAGTTTCAGATTTTTCAGTAACTGTGCACCAGATTTAGGTAACATAAGGATTTATAAATGGGAGTAGCAAGATAAATCTTACCAAGAATCATATGGAGAAATAGCTAAACTGTACTTAGTTAAAAAAAAAAAAACTAAACTAAACAAAACACATGCTGCTTCAGATATCACTCAAAATTTCACCTACGAGTGATGATCGAGTTATAGCTTGGGGTCTTGTAGACAGCTTTAGTGGTGGGCTGTAATCAAGCATTTGAAACTCCAAAGACTTTATTACTTCCCTCAGAGTGTGAGAGAAGGGGGAGCTAGTCCTTTTGGAGCTTGAGAATGTGTGAACTGAGTGTTCTGTGGTTAATTAGCTGGTAACTAGAACAACTATTTGTGCTATTCCTGAGTGATCACTTACTTTCTCTGAGTCTAGAATTTTATTTTTTATTCATGTAAGTTCTCTTTTTCTTTTCTTTCCCCCTAACTTACAGGTCATGGAATCCTCTGGTACCCCCTCAGTTACCCTCATAGTAGGCAGTGGCCTCTCCTGCCTGGCCTTGATAACTCTAGCAGTTGTGTATGCAGCACTATGGAGGTATGTAATTAGTGGGTAGACCTGAGGTAGAGAACTCAGTTTCTCTGCATTAGAACAGAGAATTGTAAGAACAAATGTCTACTGTCTTCATCATATATGGGAACCAGGATTTTTATAACAGAATTAAGATTTCTGTGATAGAACTGGAACACATGAACCATATTTGCCTAATCTTCTGGCTTTTATTTGTCTGTGATAAAGATTAATAAACAAAACACACGTGCATACTTTTCTTCTAGAACATGACAGTAGACTTTGATGAGTTCTTCACATGTAAACACAACTCTCTTGAGTTTCTTCTCTGTGTGGATAATGTTTATATCAGCTGTTGGTGAACCTCAGACCTTAATTGGGAGAGTTGAAATGCTCTCTCTACAGGAATAAGATATCAAGTTCTCAAGGGCCAATCATGCTTTCAGTGAGCCTGGCCCAAGGGGTAGAGTCTTCTCTTAGATGAAAAGCAATAACAAAATGTCTAAGTTCTCTACAAATGGCCACTTACTTCAGTGCTTGCCATGAGTCAGATTTTTGACAAGTCTGATAAAGGACATCATAAAAATACGAAAGGAAATGTTTGGAAATTTTTCTTGTCCCATGTATTCAATTGCATCTATTTAATAGTCTGTAGAGATTTAATATTTTTCTAGATAACTTCTTTGGCATTTCTTAGGATGCTAGTAAGAACTGGGCCTGTGAGATTTGGTGTCTACTCCTGCACTGACAATGTAGATGTGTAATATGGCTGAACTGTTTAATGGATTTTATAATATTTTAACAGTTAAAGGTTTTATAACCATTGTCAATAGTAATATGGCCTAATATGCAATATTACATTAGTATATAGATAATTACCTATTGTTTCCAGAATATTTGATATATTTAATGTTGTAAGAGCTGACGTGCCTCCCTTAAAGTCTTTTATACTTACTTCGGGTTTTATACAATCAATAGAAATACTAAAATCAATTACTGCCTAATAAGGAATATTTATTTAGATTAATGTTGACATTTAAATAAAAATATTACTGTCCTTTATGGTTTTCACTCTTTTAAAAGAGTTGATTGTGAAAGATATTTAAATTATCAGGTATATTAAGTTTTTTATGCTTTGTGAAAAAGGAAAATATGTGTACAATGTGACCCAGGTATATAAAAGAAGTTCTGCATCCTTGTGGTAATATTGTCCAACAGGTTAACACTTACAGAGTGGCCACACTGATACAGGAAGAGAGGAAATTGAAAAATGCCTAATGTAGATATAATACTATAGAAAACACAGGATTATATATTTAAGACTCAGTCAGTCTGTTGTCCTGCAAGAAGAAACTGACAAACTTGGAAGAATACCATTTTCTATGTTGTATACATGACATGTCTCTTTTTAAATAAATGAAGGGATTTTCTAAGATACTGGGTAATTATGATAACCTCATAATTGATACCCATTAGAGTCTTTTAGACATTTACATTTTTAGCAATTTCTACTCAGGTACCATTTCCACCTTCTGCTACACCCCTCCCCTCCCCTCCCTGCCCACCCCTCATACACCTAGAATAACCAATGTAAATATATGACATATTTGTTTATCCACATGAGGTTTTCTAAACTTCAGAAAATGCAGCACAGTCACTTACTACAACAGAATTCTAGGAATTTCTGAAATCATTTAAGAATGTATTAAAATCTATCCTGAAGTGGAGAATTACAGAAAAAGAGTACCAGGAAATAGCACAAATCTGGATTTCTAAGAATTAAGTGGTCATCCCTCCATTGTCCATCCATAAGACAAGTGAAATAATAATTACAACTTGAAAGAAGTATCAAGACTCATGCATTTCTAAGTGGATCTTGTAGTGTCATTCATTCAAACTACCTTATAAAGACCAGGTACATCCTACAACATGTGATCCAGCGGGATTGAGATCCTCCTGTCTTTTCCTCTAATGAAAACATTGAGGATTAATGTATTTCTAGTTTCTAAAATGTATTAGCATGTGATTTACTTTATAGACAACATGCTAGGTTGAATTTTGTAGATGTTCCATGTGGTTATTTTTTTTAATTTTGTAATTATATTTATGTACAGAAAACTTAGTGTACATTTAAGCCAATTCAGTGGTGAGTTCTTTCGCCTTTGCCTTTTCCAGCTTGGCAATGAAAGCCACAGACTTAGGACCCAGGAAGTTGCCACCCCAGTGGCGACGGATCTCGTCATATCTCGTCATATCTGTCATGTAGATATTTTCTTTATTTACATTTCAAATGCTATCCCAAAAGTTCCCTATACCCTCCCCCGCCCTGCTCCCCTACCCACCCACTCCTACTTCTTGGCCTTGGCATTCCCCTGCATGGGGCCTATAAAGTTTGCAAGACCTAGGGGCCTCTCTTCCCAATGATGGCTGACTAGGCCATCTTCTGCTACATGTGCAGCTAGAGACACGAGCTCTGGGGGTAATGGTTAGTTCATATTGTTGTTCCACCTACAGGGTTGCAGCCCCCTTCAGCTCCTTGGGAACTTTCTCTAGCTCCTCCATTGGGGGCCCTGTGTTCCATCCTATAGGAGTTCCTATCTGTGAAAGGGGTTACAGAGACAAAGTTTGGAGTTAACACGAAAGGATGGACTATGCAGAGACTACCCCACCCAGGAATCCATCCCATCATATCTGTCATTATAATTGGTCCTAATAGCTCCCACCAGCTTAGCCAGAGCACCCTTGTCTTCCAAGTTAACCTGTGTGAAGGCAACAGGGATGTCGTCCAGTGGAACAGGCGCATCAGCCGGGCCTTTCCCTTGATGATGCAGTAGGGCACCTCCATCTTTCGACACAGGACAAGCAGGAAAACCACCAGCTCAATGGGGTCTACGTCATGGGCAGTCACTACCAGCTGAGCCTTCTGGTTCTCCATCAAGGTGGTGACTGTACTGACTCCTGCTCGGAGGGCCGGTGGTCTCTTAGTTGGGACTTCCCTTTGCCAGCAGTTTTATTCTCAGCACGGGCAGCTTCTTCTCTTGCTTTGTCTCTGACCTGTACTTGTGGGCAAGCTTATGCAGCCGAGTAGCTGTTTGCCTGTCCAGGGCCTGGGTGAACTGGTTAATGGCGGGAGGGACTTTAAGAGGATGGCTCTTTGCTGCTGCAGCCTGGCGTAGGGGGCCATTTGATGAAGCGTGTTAGATCTCTTTTGGACTGGATTTCCTGCCCAATGCCAAAGTTCTTGGGACTTTTCTCAAACAAAGGATTGACCACCTTTTTGGCCTCCTGTTTCTTGACGACGGTGGGGGCCGGGGCCACCTTCTTCCCCTTGGCCTTTTTTCCTTTGGGCATCTTGCTCAACTGGTGGAGAGAGCTCCATGTGGTTATTAAAAATATTCCTTAAAAATTGAAAGGGCTCTAAGTGTGACTCAGTATCTGTGTTTGCCTTTAATTTGTGATACTCAGGTTCAATTCTCAGAGACATTGCTTTCATTGTTATTAACACTATTGGTAATCATGATAATGTTGATTATTATGAAGATTGTTATGACAATAATAATATAGTAAGCTGTTTTCTCTCCATCTCTCCATACAACTAGGAGAAATACACTTACATCAAAAAGCACTTCAGTATGGCCTCTCAATCAACTTATTGACATAAATAGTTGACAATTTTTTCAATACAGAATACCATACATTGATGTTGAATATAGTGACATTTCTAAGCAGTATTTAATGCAACAATGACTCAGGCTTGTTGAGAAAAGAAAACATCTCAATAGTGTTCAGGGCAGCCAGTTGATCTTTTATTACTATGTCTGTTGTTGTTTTTCTACTTACAAACAGAAACTGTCACTGAAATCCTAGTGACAAGATATATGTTTCTACTATTATGGAATCCATTAACATCAGAAAAGATTTATAGGTTCTATTCACAAAAAAAGGAAACAACATGGTATACCTTTACCACTTCAGTGTGACTAGCACATGCTTAGCTATTCAGAATACATGAGACAGGTACAACAACTCCTGAAGCCACTTTATGCTGTCAGCTCAACTTAGTCCAATTTGGGTTTATTTTGTGAAGAAAATTTCTCTTACATTAAGACACCTAATATTTGTGTTTTGGTATTATTTTTTGTTTTTATTTTGCTTTAATTTCTGAAGTATGTGGTTGCTGCCTACATACTATTCAAAGATATAATGAGGAGAAAGAACTTTGTCTCAAATAGTATCTCCAGATGTTGGGTTTCTCCATCAAACATTGCTCAGAAAATCCTGTGTCTGCTATGGAATGAGAGCCCAAGTTATAGTGGAAATGGAAGAGGCTGACCACACCCCAAGGACAACGTTTCCTTATAGTTATTGTTATTCAGCCATTAGCGCAGAATACAGTTAGGCAAAATAGCTGCTACCCTTTCAGGCCAAACAGCTGGTGGAACATTTGATTCTGAACAGCTTTCGCTGTTACTTACCCTAGTGCACTGTACAATTCTATAGCGTGACATATAAACACTTCTTCCTAGGGGTAAAATATGGCGGTCATCAAGAATGTTCTTGTCTAATGGTGGAAGGTCATTTCAGGAGTGCTTTCATTGTTACTGTAAAGACTTTTGTTACTTTCTTTTCTCCAAAGACATACTCAAGGAAATAAGGAAAAGCCTAGCTACATAAAAATGCTTGAGTAGCTACTGATGTTCACGGAATCACAAAAAAAAAAAAAAAAAAAAACAAAACAAAACTATTCTTCTAGAATATAGGAGACTTGCAGGACTTTCCTGTTAGGCCTTAGCATTTTTATTGGCTTATATAGATGTTATAAATGTACATATATATGTAAAAAGGTGGTTATAATAATTGATGTAATTCCAAGAAATTTTATATATCCAGGACAAGCAAATACATTGTTCTCACATATGTTCAACTTAGGCTCTGTAAATTATGACATATTATAAAAAAAGTCTAAAGATTTCTTGCACATGCTATGTACTCTAGAAATAGGTACCTAAGGGGATATATATATATATATAAAATATCTTTATATGAAATCTGCGATCATAGCTCCTTTTTCCAGTTAATTCTACCAATTACACAACATGTATGAAATTTATCACATTTCTTTCCTCTTTCACTAGGTATATTCGCTCTGAGAGGTCCATCATTCTAATTAATTTCTGCCTGTCTATCATCTCATCCAATATCCTCATATTGGTTGGACAGACTCAGACACACAATAAGGTATGACGGATGACTCCTCCCATTCTATTTGTGCATTTGTTTTGGCATATACTTGGTTATTGGGTTGCCTAATAACTTAGAAATACTTTTTTCTAATAACTTTAGAAATACATGATTGTTACTTATCGCTTTTGTTTCTGATTTAATGTACTGCCTATGATGGTTCAGTCTTCTGTTGGCTTAAAATTCTTTAGTCATGTAGGATGTATAATAATCAGAATATGAATTAAGTATTACATCACAGCTCCATGTCTTCAAAGCCTTGAGACACCAACCACACATATTTTTTCTTTATTGCCCCAACTGTGTAGTGTTCAACCAGAATCAGACAGTGTCTATGTTTAGGTCTGATTTATTAACATATCAATTACTAAAATGACAGTATTAATGAATTCCAATTATGACATCACTGAAAATCTACCTGTAAAAGAGTATACACACAATAACCATAGGATTTGTGCCTATGCTTAGACCTTTCAGGATATTTTTTTTACCAAGGGCATTTTGATAGGTAAGTAACATTGCAGTTATTTTAGCATATAGTCACTATTTATCAGAGTGTGAAACTATATGTCCTGTTTCTAGGAATCGACATAAACACACACACACACACACACACACACACACACACTACACACTTCCTTCCATAAATGATTGTCTTTACAGAACTATCCTGTACTATATTTTAGGAAATCCAGCTTCAAATTACTTTTCCTGGGTCCTATTGTACCTGCAGTTGAAGGATGTGGTGAACATGAGTTTCAGCGCAGGCAGAGAGGAGAGTTGGAGGACATTAGGGAGAAGGAAGCAGAGAAGGAAGGAGGGAGGCTGTGAACGCTCTGTTACCATGCCATCCCTCCAGTTCTGATCTTCCCTGTGTGCTGGGCTTCAGATCCTCCTTGCTCACAAGTTCCCATCCCCAGTTCCTTAGCTGGCTGCCTTTGAGCTTCTCCAGGCAGAAGTAGTGCTTCCCTCCGTGAGAATCGTAAACTGAGCCAGGAACCCGGGAAAAGAAATCAAGACAGAATGTGTTTACTTTAAAAAAAACAACAACAACAACTTTTTTTATATAAAATGCTTATATCCCATCCCATCTCACACCGTAATTTCTAGAATTATTCCTCTCATTCGGCTATGGAGGACAGTGATGCTCAGTAGGGGATATGCTTGTAAAGCTTTTTCATGTCGTGTAATGTGAAACTACTAGCACAACTAGTAGAATTAGAGTTTTCTGTAATGGTTATTACCATAGTAAGGCTGTGGTCTACCTCATGACTCACATATAGAAAGGCAAAGTAATCCACATCTGTAATTTACATTTTTACTGATTGCATTCAAAATGAAAAGAGGCAATTAAAATCATTTAAATATATTATGTTTAATGCAATATACCTATAACATTACCACTTAGACAAATAATCACTATAAAAGTATGAATGTAATAATTTATCAATTCAAGTCTTTATAATCTGGTATATATTTTATACTTAAAATGCCTCTCATTTGAATTAACTTCATTTCAATCGTTCAGTGATGGCACATGACTAATGACAACCACTTTGTGATTGAGTATATCCAAATGTTACCAATATCCAGAAACTAGAATGTTCAAAACAAGCAAACAAAAAAACTCCTTATGTGTCCATTTTGGCTTTTGCAAATTTCTGCTGTCCTCGTTTTTTATATTTTCAACGTCAGAGGCCAGATGAGACAAGTCTTGTTTTCTTTTTCATTTCTGATTGTGAGAAATGGCTGGTATGCTTATTAAAAACTAAAGAGATATTTTATATGGTGTGGTTGCTCCCCAGGAAACTAAGTACAACATAGATTTCATGTGGTGTTGGAAGCATGGTGGGCTTGTTCCAGATTGACTATGCTCATTTTTAGTGCTAGTTATTGTTGCTCATGGTGGGGAGTAGAAAGTAGGTGGGGATGATTATCTGGTTTTCTCTTATTCTGCATTAATTTTGTGTTGTTGGCTCAGCATTGGTGTTCTTATAATTTTGGGATAATTCATATTACAGTGGAAAAGAAATAAAAATGGAAAAAAATTAAAATTTTATTCTAAGTCATTCTAAGCAATATTAGATTTCTTGGGGGAAACAATAATGCATCTGATACACATTTTGAATTTAAGTAAGTTGGTGATATTTGTGTTTTAGGGTATGAAAGGTTATACCTACCTTCTCATCCAACAAGATGAAAAATGTATATAGTTCATATAAAGATAATCAATATAAACTATACTCTAAGCAAGTGATATTTTAAAAAGTAAAATTATGGATTGTTGCCGGGCGTGGTGGCGCACGCCTTTAATCCCAGCACTCGGGAGGCAGAGGCAGGAGGATTTCTGAGTTCCAGGCCAGCCTGGTCTACAAAGTGAGTTCCAGGACAGCCAGGACTATACAGAGAAACCCTGTCTCGAAAAAAACAAACAAACAAACAAAAAAAAACAAAAACAAAAGAACAAAAAATTATGGATTGTTGGCCAACTGTGTTTTGTTTGGGTTATATGTAGAACTTAGCTGCTGTGGACAATTTGTAATTGGTCTGATTCTGATGTTTGACTTTCCTGACAAGTTTTGACTAGTGCTGGAGTACTTTCCACTTGAGAAATGGAAACACACGAGAAAGATTCTTGATGAGCAAATTATTTGGTACTACTGTCTTGTCTACTTTGTGTGAAAGCTGGCATTTGCTGCTGCTGTCCAGAATCATGCTGAAGTGTTGAAGTATAGTTTCCCAACTCTCTGCTCAAATATAATTGACCTGATTATCATGCTGTGCTCTCTGCTTGCTTTTGAATTGGGGTAGAAACAAGCCAAAATCGTCCACCGTTTAAAAGATGAATATATTCAATATTTAAACTATAGATTCAACTGCTGGCAATAAAAAGGGAAATAAATGCACTATCCTGTCTGTCCTCTTAAAATACTGTTGTAAAATTTAATTATAACTTGCTTCCTTGTATTTTGAGCCTTTCTCGTGAGGCAGCTTTACCCTTTGATCTCCGTCTGCATTTCAAAACCTCATCCAGGATATTCAACTTTCACTCAAATGTACTGGCCATGATTTTGTACCATAAAGTAAGCATGTGTAATTGTGAAGTTTTGTGGATTAATTTTGATGCTGTTCTTTTGAAAGAAGCAAGGAATATTTAGGATACAGAGAAGTTCAGAAAGTAGTTTGATTACCAAAATTTCTCCCAAACAAATATATTTGTGTTTGATTCCAATAGTCTGTGATGTACATTATTATTATAAAAAAATTCATAGAACTCAATAGAAGGAAGCAAAGTTGGACAAATTATGGTGGGGGGTGGGGGGTGATGGTGGTGGTGGCGGCGGTGGTGGTTAAGGAAATACAAGCAACCAACAAGTTCAGTTTACTTGGTGATAGTTCCTGGATAGAGTCTCATATCCAACCTTACTACTGGGTTATAATGAGATAGCATAGATCCATATACTTATTAGATTAATGCTTGTTTGTAAATCAGGAACGAAACTTGTTCTGTAGACTCAGGCAGAGCCAAGTTCTTTTATGTTGTTAGATACTTTGACAAAAACCTGTACAGAATATCCTCTGAAAGTGGACATAGAACAGTTCTAAAGCAGAGTTCTGTGGCCTTTAGTCAGTAAGACTCAATCAGAAATATACATAATCCAATGGCAAGTAGAGAATAATTGGGCAGAAAGCTGTGACCCTTTCTCTAAGAGGTCTAAGGTACATATTTCAGTGGAAAGTTAAATATAACTTATTCAAATTCTAGAAATAATGATAGTACGATGGTTTGCACCTTTACTTCAGTGCTCAGGAGACAGAGTAAAGGTGGATTTTCATGAGTTAAGGATCAACCTGTTATACATAGTGAGTTTCAGGAAAGCCAAGGGTTCTTAGATCTTGTCTCAAAAAACCCAAAACCAAAGAATACAACAAATAAATAAGCGAGAGAAAATGAAGAGACAAGAGTAAGGAATGACTAATGATATTCATTAACCTCTATATACTGAATATCTGTATTCTCACCAAAGAGAACCTAATAATGTACAACAATTACATTTGAGTTTGCCAGTGAGTTGTATGTTAATTATGCATAGACGAAATTAGTTTAGAAGGGCATGTATTTGCCTCATTGGATGTATGGACCTACTGAAAATAAAATTGAGCTTTATAACTTGTACATCACTGATTGATTAAAGGTTAAATTATTTTATCATATAGAAAATATTGAAGTATAAGAAAAGAACTTTAAGCCATTTTATCCAGCAAAAAAGGCTAAAGCCTTGAAAAATACTCAAATATACAAGAGAAAATTTTTACACTAGATTTGTTCTCTGAATACCTGAACTCAATGAAAAAAGTCTCAGTAGCTAATAAAGAGAAACTGGTAAGCTGCCTGCTGTGTTCTCTATGACATTTAGGCAGCTCGATTTCCTGATTTCACATACACAGTATTGCTCTGTGTCGTTAGCTATGTCTTTTAACTAAGAATTACAAAAAATACAGAGGATCACTGTCTCAGAGCATTTTTTTTTAAAACCACATACTCTACAAAGTTGCCTCTCTTTGTCTTAATTTTATTTCTCTAAGCTTTTGGTTGTGAGCTTTGACTTTAACAGCTGTGCCACCTCCACAGTCCACTTGGCATGTTTTAATTCTGCAATTTTTAATAGGATATTTAATAAAGACAGACGAAATTAGAAGCTTATAGGCAGTGGGAGAAGGTTTTCTTTGATCATACTTGTACATTTTAAAGATTAGACTCTCCATTTGGATATCTTAAATTGGACCGAACCCTCTTGTCTCTCCTCATTCGCCTACGACGTTCTTTGAGGATAAGCACACCTTACTCACACATTCAGCTAGATGCCAGGCCTATGTGTTTACCAATTCAGGGAACAGGTGCTGAGTATGCGCCTCACAGCTTCCATTCTGTTCCCCCGAGAGCCATGCAAACAGATTCTCTGACCTTGAATTTCATTTTTTCCAAATTCTGTTCTGGGGGACTCTCTCTCTCCTTCTCCCTCTCCCCCTCCCCCTCCCCCTTTCTTCCCCTCCCTCTCCCCCCCCCTCTCTTTCTCTCTCTCTCTAACTGGAAAGCCTAAGTATTTAAAATGTTCCATTTCTAGTTATGACCTGGAACATGATGCACAGCCTTAGCGCTCCTTGTCCCAGTTATATGAGCTAGTACTTGTGACTATTTGAACCCAGAGCCCAGTGAGCATTCCTTGAATGTCTGTGGTGATTGTAGATAGTAATGGATGCCTTATTTACAGCTGATTCTGTTCTCTTTTGAGCTTCAGATTTCCTCTTGTCAAATTTCCTCCTCTCTGCTAGCTTCACGGTTTGTGTCCTCTTGCCACATTGACACACTTTTAAAACACTGAGTGCCTTTTGAGGAGTCTCCAACCAATTACAATTACATATGCTTGAACTTCGGAAGTTACCCTTAATATCTCTGTCCTGCCCCCCACCCCACCCCCAATACAAGGCCAAAATTTCATCAACCTCTGCCAGTTGAACTCTCAGTTTTCAAAGTCAGCCCTGTCTCTATCAGATACACTTGCTGCATCCTAACATCATTAAACCCACTCTGCCCCTTAGCTCAACTCACAGAATTAGAATTCAAATATGCTCCACAACCATACATATTGTCTACAGAAGTGATTTTCAAATTGTGACCATAGGAAAGGAATGGAACATATTTTAATCATAGTTTGTATTCACTACTCTGTCTTCATTGATGTATTAGAATTCAGGAATAAATTTTACTTGAGAGTTCTACAACTTCTAAGACTGCACTGACCTTGAACATGATTCTGCTGACCTCTCCACCTTCCTATTTTATTGGGTTTTATTTCATCACATCTGAAACAAATATGGAAGATGAGCCTGAAGTGAAGGAAATGGGTCAGTGGAGTTTTGTTGAGGCAGATGTATCGTTGCCTAATCACTCTGTTAATTTCCTACTCTCCCTGTGGCCTATGCTGAAGCAAACAGCCTCATCTCCTAGATGTACCTGCTTCCAAGATACCCTGCCTCAGGCCCAGAATCATGCAATCAAAGACTATAGATTGAGACCTCTAAAACCAGGAGCTACACCAAATCTTCCTCTCTTTAACAATGCTTATATCTGGTACTTTGTCATAGGACACAAAGAGCTAACACCTAAATCCATTTACAGAAACCACCATTTGGGTCTATCAAGTTAGCAATAGGTTTATAAAGGATGAGTATTTCCTACCCTGGACAATATCTCAAATAATATGATAAAGATTTATTTCCTGGGGATCTGTTTTCTTCAAGTTCCAAGTGATAGACAGCATGCTGTGAAGAAAATCTTGTTCTTGGATTTTAGTCAAAGACACTAGCACCTAACAAATATGGATCTTTTCATAAAACCATCTTTATAACCTTTCAAAGTGTACCTACTTAAAATTCTTTCCCTGTCAGACAACTGCTGCCAATAATTTCCCAAATGCGTATTTATTATCGCTCGGATATACATGACTCTAATGGCTGAAGCAAAGACTCTTACTTAGATTTATTAAAATCTAATTTGTTGATTGGCTTCGGTGTTTGTAAAAGGATTCAAATGTAATCCTTCTGTATAATTCATTTGAGTCTATTTTGAGGCATTCTGTTACCTCCACTAAGGTTCTTAGGAATTCCTTAAAATCTGTTTAAACTAAGGAAGCAAACAGTTGGTTCAGTTCTTAGTGTTGCCAGCCCCTGGTATGCAAGGACTATTTTGTCCTTTAGTAGGATTTCAAAGAGTTTTTTATTCCACTGTAACCATGTGGCTGTTTTGGTTATAAATGTCCAACTTTCCACAGAAAAGGACAGAGTCCCTGTGAACACAGGATAGAAGATCAGCATGAAAGATGTGTTCTATACAAAGGCAATGCAAGTAGAATTGCTTGACAGGCTGGAGTTACCATAAAGGTTGAGATGTCAGGAACGAACTAACTTTGAGAGACCAGAAAGCCGGGTTTGGATTCTTAGTGAGTATTCCTGATTCCAGCATAAAAAAACAGAAATATTGCCCAAGAGGGAGTATTCATTCAGCAGATGTCAGGGCAGTGTCCAGACAGCAGCTGAGATTGTCAAGTCTACTCTGATTACCAACTGGTCCTCAGGGAGTGGTGCAGTACAGAACCTCCTTGCCTTAAGCCAGTAGTTTTCAACCTGTGGGCCGTGACCCCTTTGGGGGCCAAATGACCCTTTCACAGGGGTCGCATATCAGATATCCTGCATATCAGATATTTACATTAAGATTCATAACACTAGCAAAGTTACAGTTATGAAGTAGCAATGAGATAGCTTTATGGCTGAGGGGTCACCACAGAATGAGGAACTGGATCAAAGGGTTGCAGCTTTAGAAAGATCAAGAACTACTGCAGCAATCGCTGACTTCTCTCCCGTCAACCTCACTTCAGACCTGGTCCTCAGGACCTCTCGTTTGGCTTATTAGAGTCACTCTGTGGTTCATCTTCTCTTTGTCACGAGAATGTACTTACGTTTATTGACTTGGTCATCCTCTGATCTTCTTTAGTGGTTTAAAGGGGTCACAATTATGCTGAACACTACCACACTCAGGGCTGTTTCTGGGATGTCAGTAGTCTTGATGGAAAATTAAAACGATAGTCTTTCTATGGAGATAAATTATGAAAATAATCGTCTCCCTCATGCTGCAAAGGCAAAAGCAGGATTTCTGGATGACAGCAGGAAGAGTATCCCTAGTGGGATGCAGGTCAGAGGAAGTGTCATCATCGCGGCGCTTACTTTTCTCTGCCTGACAAACTTCTACCACACTGTAGGAAATGACATCAGCAAACTATCTTACTATTGCTCCTTCAACACACCATGTAATCTGTAACATCCCTCTACTTTTTGAGTAATCACTTTCTCTAATAACAGCAGTCCCCTACCTGTGGGTCAAAACAGGGTTCTATACCAGGTACCCCCCATATCTGATATTTATATTACAACTCAACTGTAGCAAACTTACAGGTATGAAGTAGTAACAAAATAATTTTATGGTTTGGGGTCACCACTACATAAGGAACTATATTAGAGGGTCATAGCATTAGGATGATTCAGTAGTCCTGTTTTATCAGTTCATTTGCTGAAAAACACTGGCCACTCTAATTCTCTAGACTTGTGTTTTCCTACTTCCAGACTTTAAAATTCCTAAGAATAGTATTATTTTATATATGCCATGAAATGAATAATGTCATGTGAATGAATGAAGTTATGGATCTACTAATGAGATATAAAATAGCAAAATGAAAGCCACTTCTTCACCAGACGCCCTATTATAAATATATATATATATATATATATATATATATATATATATGCAGCCCAGTCATATTTTGTTGGTACTATTGTTCTCTGATGAGATGAGGGAGTTACAGGAAACTGGAGATGTAGCGGATACTTTTAAGGCTCTGTGTTGGAGGTAGATGTTTGAGTTAAATCAGATCTTATCTGAAATAGAATTGAGAACTTTAGCTCTCCAAGACTCCTATAAAGAGGCTGAAAATTATGTTTTTCTCCCCTATAAGCAGCCAAACCAATAAAGGAATAAAACTTCTTCTATTTGATTTTTTTTTAACCTTTACATACATGATATGAACTGGCGAAGATATGCCGAAGTCTAGGTGCTTATTAGAATCCCTAATGTACTGTAAAATAGCAATGTGCTATGTAAAAACAGAAAGCAGACATGAATACAAAGACACTGAAAGGCCCTCAAAGTGAGAGAAACAATAAAGCCTGCTTCCCCTTACAGTCCTGGGGATTGAACCCAGGCTAGTGAAGATCTCCACCACTGCCCTCAACCCTTATAATAGAGTTCTCAGCAGTCCAATATGCCAGTGACATTTTTGCTGATGATCCCTTACACTGGAGATAGAAATAATGTGAAGAATAAGACAGCAAGCACTCTTTCAATCACAGTCCAGAATCGACATGCAACATTAGCTAACTCTAGTGTAAATGGTAACCATCCTGGGTTGTGTTGGCTTTTGCAGTCTTTACTAAACCCACTGAACTCCACTGAGGCGGCTCTCATTACACACTGCCGCAAAGGAGAGGGTGTAATCTGGAATCATCATTTGCCAACCTTAGGCAACTTGAATTTTCAAAATCTATTCATGTATGTACAGGTGGAAGAACTTCAGCGTAAGTTAAGGCTGGCCTATATTTAGACTGGCACTTTTATGGAAAAAATGACCTCAGGTTCTGAAATATCTACTTAAGAGTTAGCCCGTGTAGCCTGCAGAACTGGAACAGGGCGCCAATGACAATGTAAGAAAAGGCTTCCACAGAGATGAAAAGGGTGCAGACCGCTTTGAGTCCCTTTTTTTAGAGCAATAACCTGAACACAGAATTCCTTCACTTGTAGTGAAGATTGGTTGCCAGTATAGAAAATACAAAAGCTTGAATCAAATCACTCAGAACCAAGTAGGGCACTTTATAAGTTGAAGAAGCTGAAAGTGCCTAACAAATGCCCAATACGTGAGACAACAAAGCTTGCTTCCTTTGAAGAAGAAAACTTCCTAAAGTAGAGCAGGAAACATTAAGTCTTTTATTGGAGATAGTCTCTCATCTTGACAATTTTAGCCGAGAAGTAATACCAGAAACAAAATGAAGAATACCGCTAATCCCCACTTTGTTCCCCCATAGAGTCCCGGTCTACCTCTCGGGCCTCCTGACTTAAGGTTGGATATTAGTATGTATATTAGATCACAGACGTTGCTACCGCAAGTCTAAGAACTAAAGAGCTATAATCAGGAGTAAAAGGACATACATTTGAATGTGAAGATTAAAGTCTCCTTCTGAACTTCTGCAATGGCCAGTCAGTTCGTTTTTGAATGCTATTCCATAAAGAAAGGAGTGACACCGGATTGAGCTAAAACTGGCTTTTAACCAGAAAATGCAATATGTATGAAATTCAAAAATGAGTAAGTCACAATATGTGTACTTATTCTAGGCTGTTAAGCTGAATCCAAAGTTAAAAGGCTTTAGCTGTTCTGTAAAGAGGAAGTGATTAGTGTTATAGTTAGAAACGTAAACAAAAACATATTCATTAAAGCTCGAGATGCACTCTGCTACATCAGACTAGAAAAGGCTTCAGTTTTTATTTGATGTCTCCACAGAGTGTCTTTTGTAGATGATGCATCTGTATATATATACATGAGTAGAACCACAGAAGTTTCACATGAATATGATTTGTATTTCTTTAAAATTCCCACTGGCAATTAGATCCTATTTGTGTTTTAAAGGGATCTTTCCTAATGGATAAGAATGATGTTCGTTGCTTTTGCAAGATACAAAGTAGTTCTTGTTCTTTTAGCCATATAGATTTTTATTTGTTTGGTTTTGTTGTGGTGGTTGAAAGTAATAGTGATAATAATAACATCTATTTCCCAACCCGTGAGATAAAGCTGGAAAATGAATCTCTTAGGCCTAAGGGAAAGCACACTTTATTCCAGTTAAAGGTACACCTGAACTGGCTAGTGATTGCTACCTAACAGAATCCCTGTAAACCTAGTGTCTTTCGAAAGCAATGAGTATCTCTCTTTATTGTTTCCATGAGTCAGGCACAAAGGGCTGATCTAGCTGGACAGTGCTGGACCATGGGCTCTGGTCTCTTTGCAACACTAGGCCATGGGTACCGATCTGAAGGGTTGGTTGGGCTGTAAAGCCACCAGGTCTGACGGTTGCAGGTGAGATGCAGCCTTCACCGGGGCTGTAAGCTGCACCACTTAGCTGTTGCATGCCATTGGTCAGGTAACTTACCTGTTGCCATAACCAGCATGGTAGTCTGAGCATCGTAAATCAGATCGTGATGCATGTCCATGTAAAACCCCAGACTAAATGAAGCTTTATTGCATTCAGAATGAAATTCAAAGCCTGTAACGCTGCCCTTGAGCCTCCACATGCCTTAGCTTCCACATCCATTCACCTTATTACCTCATACGCCTGACAATTCCTTTCTTTCAAGGTCTTCTTTCTGTGCTGACCATCCAACGTAGCCATGGCCATCCGGTCACCAGCATGGTGGCCATACTCCTAAATTAGACTTACTGCGTGCAATTATAAGCAGTCACTTTCAAAGCTTCCCCATCTGTCAGCACTCTGCCTAGCATGCAACTCCTTTTTCCACTTCCTGATTTACAACACACACACACACACACACACACACACACACACACACA
>NC_034594.1:6575957-6605430 GCF_900095145.1 Mus pahari | reverse complement strand
ACACACACACACACACACATACACACACACGCACACACACATGCACACGTGCACGCGCACAGTCTGCCACGGGACATCCTCTCAGGCTAACCTGTTTAACCTCCCAGTGCCCTGCATTTGTGATCAGTATTCTCACAAAAGCTATTCTTGAAAACTCAGTTCATCCTAATCAAAATATGATCATGGTTTTTCCATTACCCTAAGAACTAGGCTTATTTATTTTCTCTACCTTCATAGTTATTTAATTGATACTGGCATTTTCTTTAATTTTTTTTTTAAAAATAAATATCTCCTGTATGACAAATTCTATGTTAACACTTCTGTCATCTAACAGTTACTACTTTTGATTTAAAAAATGTGCAATTCACACTACTAGACAATTTCAAGTACAAAATATGTAATTTTCAGCTATAGCTTTTGCGTTGTACATTAGCTCTCTGGAACTTATTCAACTTGTAACTGAAGGTTTATGCCATTCTGATGGAGGTAAAATGTCCATGCAGTTAAATTCTACCGAATAATGTCATGGGCTTTTAACAACATCTACTATACAACCAAGACCCCAATCAATATACGAAATATTCCCACACTCTGGAAAGATCATGATTGCCTCCTTTCAGTCAGACCTCACTAGTCCTGACTGATATTCTATGTTTGTTTTGTTTGTTTTATCATTTCATGTCAATGAAATCCTAAAATGACTACTGGTTCTGTTCTGGCACTTTCTACTAACATTCCTTTAGCGATGTAATCATGTTAAGGACATCAATGGTCAATTCTTTTATTATATTGTGTTATATCAGCTAGTTATACATCTACATCCATTTGATAGACACATTTAATTCTTATCTTTTTAGCTTTTTATCCAGTGTCTCATACACGTTTATAGTGTTTTGAACAAATCTTTCCCCACTCCCTTCTGCCCACCTTCTCCACTATCCTTCTCCCTCAAAACTTCATGTGGTATTTTTAAAATCCACTATACCTTTTGTTATTATCAACACCATCCATTTAAAATTGTTAAATGGTTTTTATTTTAGAATTATTAAATATCTAAATATGAATATATGCTTTCTTTTTCCCTGGGTTCAGTATTTAGATGAGCTGATTTAAAGAAATGCTAGAGTATGTTTAATGTAAAGCAAATAGATATAGCTTCCCACCAAGTCACTCCATTTAGTCCTCTTTCCAGAAATGTCTACCCACCTCAGTATTCCATGTTGTTGTCAACATTTTAATTTACCCCTCCTCAATAACTGGTGTGGATTATCACCATGCCAACAACTCACTGATAGCTCTACTCTGGCTGCTGTGAGTTCTTATCCAAGAGTCTCCTCTGCTTATATATTTTGTTTTATTAAATTTTGTGTGTGTTCTCAGTCATGAAAACATCTGTGGAAGCCACATTCAAGTTCAGGAATCTTCCTCGATTTGTTGACCTACTTCATATTTGGAGACAAGGTGTTTCACCAAACCTTGAGTTCACTATTTCAGACAAACATTTCATTCAGACAGGATGGTCATCATTCCCCTGGAATCTGCCTGCCTCCACCCACCAAGTACTGGGATTTCCCATTCCAAAGTGAAACCCAGCTTTGACAGGGAGCTGAAGATTCACACACACACACACACACACACACACACACACACACACACACACCGTTCCCCATAGCACTGGCTAAGCACTTTACTTACTGAACCTTGCCAGGTCCTCTATTTGTTTTACTTGAATTGTTTAAATAAAAGCATTCTGAGAGAGAGAGAGAGAGAGAGAGAGAGAGAGAGAGAGAGAGAGAGAGAGAGAGAGAGAGAGAGAGAGAGATCCCTTGATCCTTGTGCAAAAGAAGGAAAGAGGTGGGGGGGAGAGGCCAGGATTCTGTGAGTGAAATAGAGGGAATGGGGGAGGGGAGGGGAGGGGAAGGGAGGGGAGGGGAGGGGAGGGGAGGAGGAGTAGAGGGGAGGCAGGACAAGAGGACAGAAGAGCTTGCTAAGAATTCTTGAATTTTATAACTCCTTTATATTGTACTTTTTGTTAATTTATGTTTCATGACCTCCCTATAATAGACCACTTTACTCCTCAATATCTTAAGAATACTTACCAGTATTATTTTCTGTAAACCTTCCTTTGAGTATTAGCCTTTATGTAGATGTATGGCACACATTAAGTCATGTTTTAAGTTTGGGATCTGATAGAAAGTGGAGTTTGGGTTTGTTTTCATTCATTTACTGGTTATAAAAATAAGGTGTTTGAAACGTTTTCATTTTCCATTGAATAGTTTGATCCCTTTGTGAAAATCAAACATGTGTGTGTGTGTGTGTGTGTGTGTGTGTGTGTGTCTTTTTGTAGAACCTTTGTTTTGTTGACCTAGATACATTTCATCCTTATGCCAACAGGAAAATTTATTTTATATGGCTTAAAATTTTCTAGAAATCTGAGTTCTAGTTCACCAACTTCATTCATCTTTTTCAAGGTCATTTTATCTAATCATCTTTTTGTATAAGTGTGTCTGGTCTCAGCCCTTCATATATTCTTATTCAATTTAAAATAAACTTGCCAGTTAAAAGGATATCTTGCCTCAATTTTGTTGGCATCATGTTCAATCTTATATTATGGAGTTGATATTCATTTCAGTCACTGTTGTTATTCATCTATAGAAAGTCTGTATGGATTGCCTACACAAAAGAGTAACTAACCAGTTAGGATCAATCAGAAAACACTCTAGAATCAGGTGCACTATTAATCCACATTTGGAGTTTCTGATAGTGTGTTATATAAAGCTGATGAAATAGCTGAAGGGAAATCAGAACTCCATGAAGGGAATATTTTCTGCTCTGGAGAATATATTATGATTAAAAATAAATTCTTTGTTTTTCTTGTCCTTAAATCCTTTGATCTTTTCTGATGTTGTACATGATTACTTCTTGAATATATTTTCTTCTCCAAGTAGAGCATTTGCCTTCCAGAACACTATATAATTCCATTGCATCAAGGCAACCAATGCAATTACAGATTGGCTTCATTTTCTTCAAGTGTCTTGAGCTTGTTCATTACCAACTAAGCAACAGCCCGACTTCAGCTCAAATCGTCATGAGTACCATTCCTTGTTAGCATGGGAGAGGCATATAAAGAAGAATGCATTTGGGGCTGAGACTAAGCCTTCAGGCGCCCAGATTTTGTTGAGACGTGTGTTACATGGCATCAAAATAGTTCTCAAGTTAAGGAAAACAGCCCAAATGCTCAAGGACTAGGATTCAGGCTAAGCACACATCCTTGAACTTTTCTGAGTGAAAGGTAAACTTTAAACCCCATTAGTGAATATGAGGTCTTCAAACCATTGTTATTTAAGGGTTAAATTGAGGGGGGGAAAAAGGAAGGAAGGAAGGAAGGAAGGAAGGAAGGAAGGAAGGAAGGAAGGAAGGAAGGAAGGAAGGAAAGAAGGAAGGAAGGGAAGGGAAAAGACAGTATAGGAATATTCAGTATCTGGCCACTTCCCTATTGCTCAGCAGCCAAATGTTTGAAAACAGATGCTCATTTGTTTACTAATATAAACTTAATGATGTTAAACTACGACATTTACCTATGTGTTATTAACAGAACCTGGTTCTTTAGACTAATAAAATAACAGCATGTCTTCCTTATTTCTTTTTTCGAACACTGGAAAAACCCAGTGGTCTATGGGTTGTGTTTTACTCTTAAATAGCATTTCTGTTTTGCCCATAAAGTTGTTTTGGAGATAAGGAAGCATGAATATGTAGATAACTATATCTGCATTTTCTTTTTTTTACCTTTATATACTTTTTTTCTTTATATACTGCCAAGAAAGTTGATACATTTTCTTTGAGCTTTAAATCCTGATGTTATAAATCTTACCCCCATGCCGCAGATAAACCTTCTTGGATGTCTTTCCTTATTCAATTTAAAAAAATGATTTATTTTTGAAATGTGGCTGTGTTCCTCCCTGCACCTGTTACAAATTTCTCATTTGGCCTCATTAGCTATTTATTGTAAAAAAAAATAAATAATGCTATTTGAAGTAAACAAAATGCTGCATACCTCTTTTCACAGCTAGAAGTGGTGAGAAACTCAACTGAAAAAAAAAAAACATACATTATACAGATGGAGACAACGTTAATTATTTTCCATCTTCTCTGCTGATTATATTCAAGATTTACTTGACTGGTCTGCATGAGTGTCTCAAAGGGAGATAGTCGGGATTTTGAGAGAGAAGTGGATTTTCTGGACACACTCTCTTGTGGACTTTGCTGGTAATTTCTTTCGGCGATAATAGAGTTTAGCTATGCAAGTCAAGGGAAAACTAGATTCTTCAGAATCCCCTGTAGGGGAGTTCATGACAGTGTTCTTAATGCTTGCTGGCAGACCTATCTATTTGTAGAAGCATGGTTGCTAGTCTCTACCAGTGCTAGCTGGATTGTGCTGGCGCACCTCCCCCCACTCACACACTCAGCTTTGAAGAGGGTATTTGCTAAGCCTCTGAAATTCATTTAGTAGAAAAGAGGGGAATTTGAATGAAATCTCCACAGCAAGCCACACAAAGAAGAAAATACTTAAGTTCCATTTGCAAAAATGAAATGGCATTCACAGAAAAGGATTTAAGGAGGAATGCAACTACTTTTTGCTAGTAAAGGAGAATTCTAAGAAAAGTAAAGTAGTTTCAATGGATTAAGGAAAACTAGTAGGATACCAAACTGAAAGTAAGACAAAGAAGGAGCCTATTTTCTTACTGTCAACATCTCCTCCCGGGTGGTTATTGCTTATTCTTGGAACTCAAAAGAGACATAAATGATGTGTCACCTGGAGGTCCTTTTTCCTGGAATCTTGACAAAGATTTGGAAGGGCTGTCTGCAGTCTGAATCTACATGGATATGGAAATGAATAGTACACAACTGTTTGTTTTACCAAAGTATTAAAGTTATTATGTTCAGCAAGTCAAAAAGTACGATGTTATTAATAATATCAGTTAGTTATCTTTACATATCAAATAGGTCAGGGCTAAAACTGTATTTCTAACGACTGTTTGTTTTACAGTCTAGGGTCCCAAAGAAGAGATAAATCAGGGACAAACATTTCAACAAGGAGATTTATTCAGGGAAGTATATTCAAGAATCAAGGTGCATAAATACAGAATGATATAAAGACAAGAGTAAAGTGAACTGAACACTGAGGACCACCTGGAGAATTCCTGCAGCACTCTCCCTAGCCCACCTGCATCACTATCCCTAGCATTACCTGCATCACTATCCCTAGCCCACCTGCATCACTCTCCCTAGCATTACCTGCAGCACTCTCCCTAGCCCACCTGCATCACTCTCCCTAGCATTACCTGCAGCACTCTNCACCTGCATCACTCTCCCTAGCATTACCTGCAGCACTCTCCCTAGCCCACCTGCATCACTCTCCCTCAGTCTGCAGTCCCTTCAGTGCTGATGAGAATAAACTGAAACTGCTCTGTAGGAGACAGAAGTTAAGAACCACTGCAACGGAAGCTTACAGCAAAAATGGAAAAGTAGGTAAAAATTAAAAAAAAAAAATAGTCAAAGCCTGTCAGTCAATCCCTCTCCTGGGTAGGCGTGCCACATGTGACCCAGTGCTTTCCTCTGCGTGACTGTATGTCAAGTAAGGTTAAAGATGCACACAGAAGAATTACTAAACCCTTTGACCTTCCTAAAAAAAGGAAGAAAGAAAGAAACGCACAAGATATTAAGAGAAAGGGACCCAGGAAAGCCCAAAATAGCATATTGTTTCAAATCTGCCTAATAAAGTGAGTCAGAGGGGTATAAATTAATGCAAGCTCTCAGTTCCAGGCAGAAGGGATTCAACAAAGGCTGCGCCTATGAGGGGGATAATTTTAAGTAACATGTATCTTGTAAGTCACCAGCGATTAGCTCTCCCGAAGCCCATTTGGTTAGCTCTCATCTATGTATCCTCAGCGCTTACCCCTGTGTCTGTATTCAAGTTAAGAAATAACTTTAGCCTTCCATTTCTAAAGAAGATTGCTGCATATTTCCCTTCATCACCTTCATTTTTAATAACACTTTAGAGGAAAGGGGGTCCCATGGTCATCCTGGTAGACACAGATAGCACAGTTCTGGATATCTCGGATCAGAAAAGTACGGATGAGTCATAGAATCCATCAAAGGGGGTAGATTTTCCTTGTGAGTTATGGCAAGGCATATTCTCCAAACCACAGAATTTTGCTTAGCAAAAAGCGAGGAGTACATCAGAGGTTGTGTTAAACTCAAGTTCACATGATCAGAAACATCTCTCACACAGATAGACTTAGCAATGATGTCTTCTATTATACAAAAATCACATCCATGTTTTTGGACAAATTTGTATGAGGAAACAAAATCTTTTACAGAGCTTTTTCTCAGTAATTCTCTCTTTTGGTTGGAAGATAGGATGTGAATATATTAATTAATAGATTTTTAAAGTTTTAGTAGTGGTGGGTTTGTTGTTGTTGTTTTTGCCATTTAAATGCATGGTATGAGAAAGACTAAATACAGCATTGGGGAATATATTTTGGTCCGTTTTTATGTGATGCACATAGGTACTTGTGTAACTTCACCAGGCTTAAAGGACTACACACAGAAGGGGTACTCAGCAGGTTCCAAGTGCTTGTGAGTGCCCCTGAGCACAGCCCGCAGAGTGCCAGTCCTCATTGAGAGCACACGTAAGTGACGCTGCCTCCACTCTTGATAGTAATTCTTTATAGGCACGCATTCAGACTCTACTTGTATAGGAAAAAGGGGGCCTGCCACCAAGGAAAAGAAGCCGTAGGCAAGGCTGCGAGCTCTGCCTCTACACCTATCCCCCTAACGGCAGAAAGGTCTGTGGATTCCCTTGCTGGAGGCTTGGTGGCTAAGGGAGAGTATGAGAAGTCATGTTCTCTGCTAAGAGCTTGAACAGAAACCATCTCTATGTCAATGCCATGCTACAATCCTAAGACTTTACCCACAGGAAAAACAATTATTTTTCTCCCCAGTGTTTTGATTGCAACCTTTAATAAATATTCTATGCCAGATTCTGTTTTTATTAATAACATCTAAGCTTTTTTATGTGCACTTATATTCAGAAAGGAATCATCTGCAGTTGGTAATGTATTTTGCAATAATTTAGCAGCGATGCACTAATGTAGTAAAGATGGAATCATTTTGTTGACTGTACATCCACAGCAGTCTACATAGTATTTAGGAACGTTATCGCCCTGCAGATGGGGTCAGCCTACCCTCTGTCTCTTACATGAACACGCTTTCTAATGGAAATTGTCAATGACTACACTGTAAAGAAAAGTGTGTCTGAAGTCGTACACGCACTTCTTTTGCTTGTGGGTGTTTTTGTGTCATCTCCATTTCTTTCCCAGCAGCCTCTATGTTTAAATAGTTGCAGGCAGTTTTACCACTCAATAAAAAAAAAAAAAAAACTGTCATAAAAACTACAAAGAAAGATCTGGTAGCAAGGCTGAGCTATAGCTGTGGCCTTTCCTAATGCACGTTGCTGGGAAGCTTCTCAGAATGCTTAAGGAAAGAAAAAAAAAAAAAAAAAAAAAAGCATGTTTTCATAGGAAAAATATCCCCAGCTGTTAGAATCGATGGAATTTTAGAAATGCTATAAGTTCAGATTACAAAAGATTTGTAGGTTTTCTCAGGAAAAAAATGTGACATATTCCTTTGGGATCCAAGTTCATCTAGAATCAACTGTAATCAGAGGCATCAAATTAAAAACCAGGTCTAACCTCAGATATACTCCAGGGTTGCCGGATGTTCTAAGAATTGTTTAAAAAAATGTTAATTTTAATGTATTTAATTTTCCTAATTTTGAAATTGCTGAGTCTTGGTAAAAACTATTTGAAATATTTACTTTTAAAGAGCTATATAAAAGAAGGAAAACTCAGGTGAATAAGCACATGCAGAGCTGAATCTATGCCTCAAGACAGAACTATTTCTAAGTCACGATATACAATACTGTGTAACTTTTGGACATGTGCCATACATCATTGCTTTGTGTCACATAAGGATTTATTTCAACGATTAATACTGAAAAAGAAAGCAAAAAGAAACAGGTCTTTTTTTCTTTTGTGACAAGAAAAATTCTATGACATTGTTAAAATGTGACCAGACTTAGAAGTAAAGTTAGTTGAAAATTCCATATGCTCTTAGGTATTTTTCTGTTTAGTATTAGAATAACAATAGGATGTGCAGTGTTTTGTGTGTAGGTTGAGAGCCTTTGTCTGTGGGACATCACCACTCAGTCTGCCAGCTGCTGTTCCTTCAGGTGACCTCTCATCTCCTAGGAAATATGAATCGTTTTGTGAAATGAGCATACCATAAAACCCCAAAGCACCATTTCTTATCCTTAACCTGCTATACTTTGTGTAGGCTGTGAGATAAAATAACTTCTCAGATTCTTATTTGTGATCTAGGATGTCAAATTTTGAGTGTAACTGTGGAACATTGAAACCTTATACCTGAAAAATACATAAATTTTTTGGCCTGCTCATTCTTACTTATCTTATTACATTTTTATTTCTAGATAGGTTTAATTTTTGGCATCTTTGACTAAAAGTTACTTAGGAGGAAAGGTAAGTGCACTTGAAAGCAAGTGAATGGCAACTAGTCTTAAGGAACAGTTTTTACTCTTATTCTTAAGTGTCCATTTGATTTTATTAATATTGATTCTCTACAAATATGAATCACTTTCTCACCCACTTAATAGTACAAGGGGCAAGAAATGTTACTTTCAGTTGTTCTGTTTAAAAAGATAACTTATCATTTATTGACAATTTCTCATTTTTTTTAACCAACCTACTATAAAAATTACAATTGATGCTTAAATATAGCAGTGTGTCCCAGACTTTACACACAGCACTTCCTATATGTTGCTGTTAGTTTCTATTAAAGGACAGGTACCTGGGATTTGGTTGATGAGAAAGGTTTAAGAGGTGTCATATTCTGACAATCTATTGAATAAACAATGTGATTAGGTGTTAACTGTAGATATTATCTGTCTTTATTTTTAAAGTAGCTCTCCAGAGGCAGTGAAGAACACTCCAGAGAAGTGTTACTTTGCAGTGACATTTTTAAGTTTGCTTTGTTTTAGAGAGTGGAATGAGCTGCCCTGTCTGTCTTACTAGCTTAGGCAGAATCATTGCTTACATCAGTGATTTTTTTTTTTTAGTAGTACTGATGCACACCAGGAATACAAATACTCAAATACTCAGTCTCACTTAACTCACACATACACACACACAAACACATATAACATATTATAATATATTATAATTATATATTATATATTATAATATGTTATATATTTATATTATAATATATTCTATATTGTAATATATTATACTATAATATGTTATATATGTGTGTATAACACACACATATATAACATATTATAATATATTATGTGTGTGTGTGTGTGTGTGTGTGAGAGAGAGAGAGAGAGAGAGAGAGAGAGAGAGAGAGAGAGAGAGAGAGAGATTGTGGTACAGGAGCTTTTTGCCAGAAGGACCTGATTGTCTTTCCAAACATTTCACCACAAGGGAGATGATGACTCAGGACTGAGTCACAGTTTCCCCTAAGCATAGTTCATGTCCTAACAGCATGGTTTTATGTTCATAGTAGCTTTGGAAATCCCAGCATTCTAAATCATGTTTGTCTCATGTGCAAGTCACCTATCATCTCATAATTTAAAATCTAGACTAGCTGGGCTGTGGAGGTGCATGCCTTTAATCCCAGCACTTGTAAGGCAGAGACAGGCAGAACTCTGAATTTGAGGTCATGCTAGTTTACAGAGCAAGTTCCAGGATAGCCAGGTCAACACAAAACATTGTCTCAAAAAACAAACAACAGACAGACAGACAGAGGGAAAGAAAGCAAGAAAGCAAGAGAGAGAGAGAGAGAGAGAGAGAGAGAGAGAGAGAGAGAGAGAGAGAACGAGAGAACAAAAGAGAAAGAAAGAAAGAAAGAAAGAAAGAAAGAAAGAAAGAAAGAAAGAAAGGAAGGAAGGAAGGAAGGAAGGAAGGAAGGAAGGAAGGAGTTTATAGGTATTTCCACTCATGCTGAGCTGCAGGTAGATGGCTCGCTCCTTTAGCACCTTGCCAAACAACCTGGTCTGGCTTTAATTTTACNAAGGAAGGAAGGAAGGAAGGAAGGAAGGAAGGAAGGAAGGAAGGAAGGAAGGAAGGAAGGAAGGGAGGGAGGGAGGGAGGGACACACATGAGCATACCAAATATAAATTCTATGATGAAGGCTGAAAGCAGCAATAATATGATATAAAGATGCATATTTAGAAGTTTAATACCATGTCCATTAGGCAAAATAATCTTAAGTTCTCCTGTAGGGCTTATGACTTCTCTAGCCTCAGGGCCTTGACCAAGGGCGTTCTGTCCTGTAGAGCAGGCTTCCAATCCAAAGAGAAAGCAGACAGTTATCAGAGCAATATTTACAGCACCATTTCAGCTGTAGGCGTAGCTTGTCAGGCGGATCATCATTGTAGCTCATGGGGTGCACGTTGGGGCATACCTCTTCTCCCCAGCCAGCTCGCATCGTGCTTTATGACACCATGAAGGCTGGTTATCAGGATGGACTTTTGCCACTTAGATGCAGCTTAATTTTCCAATGTCTGGGAGCCCAAGTGTGTTGTATTTTGACAATAGGTTCTTATAATTTGGCCCTAGTGGGCAACCAAGAATACTGACGATAGCCTATAACACTGTGATGCTCGCTGTAGGTGTCTTTGACTAGCATCCTGTACGGAGAGATTCCATACGTGGTGTCATAATTTTCATTTTATAATCTTTTGCTTCTGGAAGGAGCATTATTCACCCATGCAGGATTAAAACACTTTTAACTGAGTTTTCTTTAATATGTTTTATTATGTTATATACATGAATGTTTCCTTATATGTATGTGTGCTGCACATGTGCCTGATGCCCGCACCGGGCAGAAAGGAGAGTCGAACTTGCTGGAATTTGAAGTTCTGGACAATAGCTATCCTCTATGTGGGTGCTAAGAACTGAACTTGGGTCTTCTGCAGGACCAGGAAATACCTTTAACCAATGGTCCACCTTTTCTGAGATTTTTATTTGTTTCGTAGTAGACTAACAAAATAGTAGGCTTCCATAGGAAGTTTTCATAATTTGTAGCTTTTAACTCTTCTGCATCCTCCATTTTCCCCTGCCCTCCTGCTCCTATCCCCGCATAAACATTTCTGTCCTCTCTATTTTGATAAGACTGAGAACTGACACAGCCTCTGTGAAAATAAGTGCAGACATTTTTCAAAATACTACAAATATACTTCCTATATTCTCTATGTCTATCTCTATCTCTGTTTCCATCTCTATAGATAGAGATAGAAATAGACACAGGCACAGACACAGACACAGACACAGACACACACACAGACACAGACACAGACACAGACACAGGCATAGACAGACAGACAGACAGATAGGCATAGGCATAGGCATAGGCATAGGCATAGGCAGACAGACATATAGACAAACAAAGACAGACAGCCATGAACATAGTCGTAGGGATAGACATAGATATAAACAGACATAAGCATAGACAGACATAGATATAGAAGTAGACATAGATGTAGATATATCCCCATACAATCTGAAACTTGCTACAGTCATATTTATGCATATATGTTCATTGCTACTCTATTCACAATAGCCAGAAAATAGAACCAGCCTAGACGCCCACCACTTAATGTCCAAATAGAGAATGAAATTGTGGTACATGTACACAATGAAATATTATTAAGATGTAAGTAAGTATGAAAATTTCAGGAAACTTAATGGGAAAGAAAAATTATACCAAGTAAAGTCCCCATCACAAAGATACAAATGCCATGCGTACCTTGTAATGGAGATGCTAGCTTCATATACTGTGTTTAAATTGGAGTGCTTATAAAGACCAGGATGCTAGAAATGGGCATTGTAGGCATGGTTTAAGGGAAGTGTGACAGTGGAGCACATTTGTGTGCTTTATTAATGAATTAAGTTTCTGGAAAGTCTTAGTCATTGCCCAAGAAATATGGTCCCATTGGAAAGATCACTATCCAAAATAACATCGCCTGAGCACACACCTCATTTTCTCTCTCTCGTATCTCTCACTGGAGTTCAGATAATAAAGCCTTTTGCCAGAAGCCAACTGGAATATAACCTTATGCAGTAGTTCTCAAGCCTGTTCCAGCCAAGAACCTTTTGTGACTGGAATGCCCCAGGATTTAGAGTGAAGCTGGCTCAGTTAGACTCTCTGTGACAAAGCTGAATAGGGGTTGTAAAAGCCCTCACAAATAATGCTGATATGCAGTAACAAATGTAGTCATATAACACAGTAGGTCATCTGTTTATTTTTCATTATTAGTGGGTATTGTTACGCAGAAGGGTGGGTGTCATTGTGACATTTACATTCAAGTCTATGATAAGCTGTTACTGTGTTCACCCCATTAATCTCCTGTCCCCCACTTCCCAAGTCCAGCAGGTCTCCTTTTGTAGACCACAGGATGCTTTATACAGTAATCTGTGGTTCAACCTAGGAAGACTAAGCTGCACATATAGTAAAATTTAAATATCATATCCACCAATCCTCAAATCCCACACACCATCCACATAAATGCTTTTTGTGGCTTTGTAGGTTTTTGTTTTGATTTGTTTTGTTTTGTTTTGTTCTGTTTGGAGAAGGGTTTACTCTGTATAGCCCTGGCTGTCCTGGAACTCACTTTATAGATCAGGCTAGCCTCCACCTCAGAGAGCCACCAGCCTCTGCCTCCCAAGTACTGAGTCCTGGATTAAGAGTCTATGTGACTAGTCCAGCTTCACAAAAGTGCTTCAATGGCCCACCTAAAAAACTTGCTCACACATTTTATAATTATCCCTACCTTGTAGGCTCTTTCTTACCCAACATGTTCAAGGTGTAGAAGGTACCTGATGCTGTTATTGGCTTTTCTCAAGGAGATGAAAAGAACATATCTAAATTAGGGTAAAATGTATCTTAATCATGAAGATAACCTCTAAAAGCAATCTGATTTAGGCAGAAAGTTAGCAACATGTATGTCTTAAATGCAAGAAACTTTGATTGAACCTTTGAAAAGTCTAGAATGCTACTCCTCTAAGCCAATACTTAGATGATTTTAAAATAGAAAATGTTACTGGTTGCTTTCTTCCTACGTTGTTATTTTCCTCAGATGCTGTCTCCACATGTGTCCTGAAGAGCATTTCCATTAGCTCACCCCAATTCTGCAGCTGACTGACACAGCCAACCAGCCCCATAGGCGGTAGGTCATGGCCACTCATCTGCAGAACTCAGACGGAGCCTTCAAGGCACCCATAGTTTGTTTTCCTCAGTTTCTGCTCCATACCTGGCCCATTATGCACAGTTGAAAGGAAGTTATAGAAATGGTTCAAACTACTTGAATTACTTTAGTATATATATATATATATATATATATATATATATATCAAGAAATGTGGGTCAAAACCTTTTTTAGAGGTTTTTTTAAATACTGTTTATTTTCTTGTTGAAAGGACATTTTATATCAAATTTTATTGTTTTGCTTCATAATTCATATTAATAATCTCAAGGAAAATTTGTGTTTTTAAAACATGTTGTGTTTGCTTGCTTTTTTATTAAATAGAAAATTCTGTTAGTTTTCCAAAAGGTCTGTTTGTTGTACCATGGAGGGAGAAGAGCTCAGAGTCCTTGAAGCATTAGAGTTATAGAAATATAGATAGATGTACATATATGTATGTATATATACTCCTCTTTGTGACACAATACAAATTTTATAGCTAGAAATCTCATCCAAATGCCCCATCACAGTCTATAAAGGGATTCTTACGGCAGGCAGAATGTGAGAGCACTTTGCCAGTTGGGCTGCAAAATGGTCCAAATGGAAAAGGGCAGCAGCTTTCAAACTTAATGACTTCAGTTCAATACCTAGAACCTACATGGTCCAAGGAATGAACCAACTCCACAAGTTGTCATCTGACTTCACTGTGCATACTGTGTCTCACACACACACACACTCTTAATCTCTCTCTCTCTCTCTCTCTCTCTCTCTCTCTCTCTCTCACACACACACACACACACACACACACACATACACACACACACACACAAACTCACGGTATTCTTAGTATTTGGTATGCTCTTAGTAACATACCATATAATCTTTTCTTATTGGACTTTTCTTTACAAAAAAATTATTATTATTTGTGTGAGAGTGTGTTTAAGTGTGAGTGTGTGTGTGTGTGTGTGTGTGTGTGTGTGTGTGTGTGTGTGTGTACTGGCATGCATTTGCTACATGATTGTATTATAGATTGTGTTCGATTGTTGTATAGACAGAGAACAACTTGGAGAGTTGCTTTGTCCCCCTACCATGGGGACCTGTGGAACTGAACTCAGCTCATCAGACTTACATGGAACATGCTTTATTTGCTGAACCCCATCAAGAGCAATGCACTTGTAAAGGCCACATTATAATGTGCACACAAACATATATACATATGTAGGCAGTGTACCTTGATGCATCAAATGAAATATTCATGTTACATACAAGATATTTTGGGCTCAAAGTATAGCCCATATTCAAGTAAACTTTACTTATAGTTAAATGAAAATTTATTTTAATTTTATTTAATTTTCAATGAGATGCAAATTCAGCACTTTGTAACTAGGTTTGGAATTCATGTCATCCTGGCATTAATGTCTCACATTTCCTGTCCAACTCCTGGGCAGTAAAACCATTGCTCTGGCCCCATCAGTCACTTTGACAAGTGTGGAATCTTAAATGTGGCTCTGAAAATTGGAGCACAAAGAGTTTCATAATACTTTTATTTGTTTATTTCATTAAAAATATACATTTTGGTTCACCATAGCTGTGTATTTCTGATGGTTTCAAAATAGTAATTATTGTACAATGCATCTATTTACATTCAGAACAAATTCAAAATTATTTTTATCTAGTATTGTTTAAAATTCAAATTTTAAGATTTCTTTTTCTTATTAGCAATTCTGGAAAGCAATAAGAATATGGGGCTGTATTTTTTTGACCTTATTGTCTTGTTAAAATAGTGATGTGGTAGCCAAGGTTTGAACAATATTATGAGTACTTAAAGATTTCTCCTGTCGGCTTTACAATGCTCCATAATGTGCAACTGTAATTATAAACGCCTCTCTATAACGGAGTCAAGCATTACCATTGAACTGAGACTCTCAAGGATTTTCTCTGGGCATGGGAAAGAGGTCAGGCCAGGCAATTACACTGAGCAGGCATGACATTGTATCCACTCACACTTACTGCATGCAGTCCCTGTTTGTCTTCTCTCTGCACAATCACTGCTTTGACAGGATGACCCCACTAACATTTTAAGGCAGCCAAAGGGATGCTTTGCTTTCAGATCCTAGGGTTTTCCAGTCTCTCACACAAGTACCCACTCACACACAAGTACCCACTCACACACAAGTACCCACACATCCTGGCTTGGGGGAGGGACTGGACCAGACCCTTCATTCCTCTGGCTTTGAAATTTCCTGTTCTCAGCATGGAAGAGCTCCTTTGGATAGAAACTTCATATTGATTTTCTAAGCAATCAATAAAGTGATTTAACTTTCCTCTTCTGTCTTGCATGATCAGTCTCTATTCATTAGAGAAAAGCCTCATTTCACCTTGACTTTATCCTGGCCTTCTCTTGTCCAGTTCTGAAATAGGGTGGCTAGGAATCTAGAGCTAGATAGATTGAGAGCACTTTCCAGAGAAAAAGCTGGCATTTCAGGAAAGGCTCGAACTGCCTTTGGCATTATCTCCCACAGCATCAGATGAGCTACTAACTACAGAGGTTCTGTCCAGTGACTTTCTCAACAGTCCAACATCCTACACCCATTGCAAGGGTTATCCTCATCCACTTACTGTGACTCCCAACCCTTACGAGCATTTCTTCTTCAAAATACTAAGAATTGTGTGTCATCGTGTTTCTTTATAAGCAAATCCATATTTTGTTCAAAGTTTAGAAACTACAAACGTTAAATGTCTTACCCTAGGTTCTATAGTCAGTAAAAGGTAGAATCAAATATTGAATTGGTTTGTAGCTGCAGAAACAATGATTTTAGCTTTAGCACATGCAAATGCTTGTTTAGAGTAAAATCCAAAGACAGCCTTCATCAAATGCTTGTGTTCCTTGGGATTTCTTTAGAGATCATAAAATATTGAAACTCTTGATCATTAAAAAAGGATTTCAATGTAAAAACTTTGTCATCTTAATCTGAAAGTTCCTTTTGCAGTTTGAAGTAAGCCAATATGTGTGTTTTGATAGTTTTCATTTATAGCTGTGCATTAAAGATTAATTACATTTCAAGTGGCTCTCGGTAATCAGAGTTGGAATTACATAAATATGCAATCTAGCCAATAATTTTTGCATTCCTTTAGTGAGTATTAAGCCTTGCTATTTCTACAAGAGTCAATTCTAGCCCTAAATTATTTGCATTGCAGATCCTGAGGTATTGTGACCGTGGCTCACTAGCACACAAATGATCATGGTGTATGTATTCTCATATGATTTTATAGCTATGCCTAAGAGGTGGGCCAAGTAGTAAAATCCATATGACTATAATGCTTCAGTTCAGTTACATATCACACTCTTGGCATATTCGCTTTATCAAATAGGATTTTCTGGAGAATACTAGATAATAGTTCCTTTTTGAAATAAAAAATCACACTAAATGTACAAGCTACATTATATTTCACCTGTCCTACATAATTCTTCATCAAATAGTAAAGACATCCATTGTATTAATTATTATAAAAGGTGTAAAATCAAAGATTTGGAGATTATTTTGACAACCAAGGGACAGATTTCTATAGCATAAAGATAAAAAGGACAGTGTTCTTCGTTTCTCCTTTGCCAGCTGCCCCAGTCACATTCAGCTGGACCAGCTCTTGCAGCCATTGATGGATGTCTACATAATGAGCATGCTCACTCTATGATGGCTGACATTTTGATCTGAGACTTCCAGCAGTGAGTGCTTGTCAAAAATAGGCTTGCAGATCACTAGGCTTTCCATGATTAGAGATTTGGGTGCAGAATGTCAAGTGCATTCATCAGTTAGATGAATTAATTGTAAATGAGCGTACAGCTGGCAACAGAGCGACAAGAAGAAAGTCTGTCATGGAGAAAACTCCGAGGATGGGAACCTCTCCCTCTGCTCCTTGTTCCCACTTGGCCAAGGATTCGCAAAGGAGCTTGAGAAGGCTGCTTGAGTGGACTCGGGCTTGTGATCTAACTGAATTATTACTAGTATAGTAATACATAATAATCTATAAGACTTCAATATTAACAAAGAAAGCGAGGCTCTATAGTACCTTGAAAGACCTCATACACAAATTGTTTATTTTAAAGAAAACCAAGTGGTTAAACATACTTTACCTAGAATAGAACAAACTAAAATCCAAATCTATTGACACTAGCAAAGATTAGAGTTTTCTGTTTGTTTGGTTTTGGTTTTGGTTTTTGATTAAGTATTTTTAAGTAATAACTTGATCCTTGGGTCAAAATTATATTGAAAATGACAATAATGAAAGAAGCTAGATTCTCACATTTTATTCATCTACCTAATTGGTTAAACTAACTCTCTCTCTCTCTCTCTCTCTCTCTCTCTCTCTCTCTCTCTCTCTCTCACACACACACACACACACACACACACATTTTACTCCAAAATAATGTTAATGATAGGCAAATGTAAAGTTTTTTCAATTTTCTTTTCATAATTCTTTTAAAAATTAGGACAGCCAAGGCTGTACAGAGAAACCCTGTCTCAAAACAAACAAACAAAAAACAATAAAAAATCACTTATGAGGCTGAGAATATTTTAAAAGGAAAGAAAGTTTTAGAGAAATAACATATCTTCCCCCCCCCCCCAGCAAACAAGTATGCTGTGACAGAATATGTTCTCATTGGTTTTAATTTATTTTTAATTTACTGTAGTGTAATAATTATATAATTTAATTTTTTCATGAAAAAGCAAGAGGTTTATTTTCCAACACTTCAGGGTCAACCTTCAATTAGTTCCTCCAGATGAGTTACTAAGAAGGCAACCTAAATGGCTCTTCCAAGCAGTTTAGGGGCACAGGTTACATCAGCAAGGTTACAGTTCAAACTTATTGGCTAAGCATATTGACCTTTAAATCTATTGGCTAGCAAGCATGACAAGCATTTGAACTCTACCTGGGACTTTCTAGAGGGTCAGGTAACTATCAGTCAGTGCATTCTGAGAATTCTTTACTCAAGAATGCTCCTGTGGGTGGAGAATGGAACTTGGTCTAGCCTTGACCCCAGGCAGGAGGGGGAAGCTGTAAGGAGGGCGTGCAACTGGAAAAAGCCCTTAGGACCACTCATCCCCCCCCCCCTCTTTTTTCTTGTACAGGCTCTAATCCTGGAGCTACACTCAGAGGTCTTAGATAACTAACTCATATTCTTCAGGTCTGTCCTCTCGTATTTTTGGCCCAGGACCATCAGCTGCACTGCTCCTATTCTCTTTTATGATGGCTATAAGCTTATTCAATATGCAGGGTCCAAAGGTCAACAATAGCAGAAGAACAATTAGGGGTTCTAGTAAGGTGGATAGGAGGGTGGTTAACCAAGGGGCGGGGGGAATTAAACCAAACCTCGAACCAGCCCTGACTCTGTTCTCTTTCTGTCTTCCACTTGGCTAGCCCTTCTCTCACCTGTGTCTGCGGTGGCATTCTTTCTGAATTCCGGCGTTATCCTCTCTCACTTTTCTGTCGTGAAGAGCGCACTCATGAATTGTTGGATATCAATCCAGGGCTGATGAGTAAATAAAAGAGTCTCAAAGATATTAATCGGCCCCTTGGGGTTATCTGAAAGGGGTGGGGGTTGGGCCTTCCACTTGCACAAGTCGGCTGAAGAGAAGGGCCAATATTGCATAGCCTGATTACCCTTTTCTAGAGGTCCGTATGCCCTCAGTGGGAGAGCCACCAAGTTATCAGGGGAGGTGGCTCTCAGACTTTGGGTGCCCATGGCGGAACCAGGAAGTCGGGGGTCTCCTCCTGTTCCTTCCTCTGGTAAAGGGGGGGTACAATGGCCCTGGTCCTGTACGGGCTGAGGATCACAGAGCTGGTGCTGGCGCTGGGGCCCCATGGGAGCAAGAGTAGGGAGACATGGAGGAGGAAGGTCTTGGAGCAACAGGTCCGCTGTTGAAGGGTCTTAGAGGCCCAGATCTCTCCTCCTGTGTTTCCTTTTCTTCCTAGTGGCCAGAACCTGTGAGGTGTGTCTTGGGGAAAGAAATGTTTTTAATTCATGGGGGTGGGGGATGGGGGTCCTCCACTAGATTCTTCCAGGTAACTATATAGGGCACTTGGTCAGGGTGCCCAAGGGATCCTGGCCTAAAGACTCTTTCCTCTACTGCTTTGATCACCTGCAAGTCGAAGGTGACTATGGGTGGCCACCCTACTCTGAAGGTGGGCCATTCGGAGAAGCAGAGAGTAACTAACTTTCCCTTCTTTAGAGCAGCCAGTGCTCTTAACTGCTGAGCCATCTCTCTGGCCCCATATATTTCTGTTTAAAGCCAAAACATTATTCATACAAACTATCATCTAACTTGTAAGTCAAAAGTGTAAATACTTTCAACTGGGGGAAAAGGAGGGAAAAAAATAGATATTTTTCTCTTTGCACGTGTCTCTGTTATCTTGTAGGATTCACCAAACACACACACACACACACACACACACACACACACACCACATACACTTCCCCAAACAAGAAGAAATATTAAAATTTGACTTTGCTCTGTTCAGCCTTTAAAATTCTGAGCATTCATTACTTACTTCTAATTTTAGCATTTACAAATATTTGAGTCTTTCATACTAATAATATCACAGAGAATAAAACATTCCATATTGTTTTACATACCGTGCACTTCTTATTTGAAAGAGAAAAAGTAGCTCGATAAAAATGTCAGAGACACTAACAGTTAAGAATATCAAAAAAGTAAAAACATATATTTTTGTTTTGCTTTGTTTTTCGAGACAGGGTTTCTCTGTGTAGCCTTGGCTGTCCTGGAACTCACTCTGTAGACCAGGCTGGCCTCGAACTCAGAAATCTGCCTGCCTCTGCCTCCTGAGTGCTGGGATTAAAGGTGTGCGCCACCACGCCCGGCTCAAAAACATAAAATTTAGAAACACACACACACACACACACACACACACACACACACACACACACACACACACACACACACACCCCACAGAGGGAGGTGAGAATAGGAAAGTTTGGTTTAATGGTTGCAGGATTATCAATTCGAGTCTGTAATGTGTTCTGAGATTTACAGAATTCCTTTCACTGCCTCCCTCGTCACTGGGTATTAACAGGTGAGAGACATCTAGGTCTTATTCTCTATTCTGTTGAAGATAGCCAGGCAGCAGATGATTATAAAGGTGTGGTTGTTGCCCAACTCAAGAGGAGGGAGGATCTAATTGTACAGAATAAACTAAACCTGGGGAGGGACAGCTCGGAAAGCCCCAGGAAGAAATGGAATTGGAAAAAGAGCTGATACATGCACTCGAATTTGCTGAGTAAGAAAAACATGCCGAGGTAGCCAGCAACCAGTGGAGCAATTCCATTCCAAGCAAGGTCCAGAGGGGCCTCGAGGTGGGATTCTGAGACAGGCCTGAGGTAGGCCTTAAATCTCACCATGATAATGGAGAACAGGAACTATACTTTAGAAAACGTAGGCTTTAGTGTGAGTGTTTGAGTTCAATGAGGAAACCTGGCAACTAAGATGCCAGATGAAAGTCAGGCACAGCTCGTGGAAAAGAAATGGTGACCTCTCAGGCAGAGCAGTTGTACGGGGGAGCAGACCGTAGAGTGGAGATTCCAGCGTCCTTGTGAGGAGCCACTCCATAATACATCACTTTGGGATTATTTCAGAATGCCAAACTCTCCCTTCTATTTTATAGTCTTCTATTGTACTCTGTATTTGTCTTCATTCCGTTTTAAACTAAACATTCTTCCATGCAAATCTGTTTCACTTATCATTGGGGTCTGGCTCCATTCGGCTAATGGTCATTTAGCATTAGGGAAAGGTACGCAAATTTCATTTCCCTTGTTCAGTTTTCTAAGATGAACATGGCCACCTAGAATAACGCTTTTACTGACCACGTACATCATAGTAAAAAAGACAAATTGCTTGCAGTTTAGATGAATTCTTTTTCTTTCTTTCTTTCTTTTTTCTTTTTTTAATTCTGTGTAGGTGGTATTATAGTTCTGAAAAATCCTTTCTGTTGAGAGTCTTTGTAGTACTCGGGAATCAGAAAGCTCACAACAGTATTAATCCTGGTGTAGAAGAAAGAACAAAGCAGGGTTGGGAGATCGTATTATATAAAAATTAAAGGTGTTTTCCTCTTGTGGCTTGGGTCATTTACTCTGCACGTCCATTTTGGTGATGTTTACAGGCCAAACACTTAAAAATAATGTGGTAGCTTTCAAGTTCCTTTGTATGATTCCACAAAATGGCTGTGCTGAGGGGAAGGGAAGTCAAACCTCGGGCAGCTGGGGAAGGTTCACAGAGGCTTCAGGTGCGCTGGGTTCCTGCCTGCCGCTGACAGGAGGGAGGAGGGCCTGCTGATCTTTGGGCTTTGTGTGTTTTTCCACCATATGGGCTCTGATTGAAACCACGTGCATCGAGAGTAAATTTTCTCCAGTCACCAGCTGCCTGAGATAAAGATGAGGCGTCCAATTGGAGTAAAAAATAGATACCCCTGGGATGTGAAATGGATCGGGGGAGGGGGAGTCCTGGATGCTCTCCAGAAGGCCAGTAAAAGTGTGGGTGGAAACACCTAGGACCAGCAGATCACTGCTTAAACACAAAGGGAGGTGAAGCAAGCATTTTGAGCAAACCGAGGTCAAGGAGATGAAAAGATTGTCAGATACTGGAGTGTTCCCCATGCCAAGCTTTAAAATGTCTGAGAAGGAAAAAAAAAAAAATCAGTGTTTGCTATGCTACCACACACACCTCTCACCTTTGGAAAAACCAGACCAATTTTTCAATTTTGTGAGATTTACCCTTCAATCACCAGGTCACAAACATTAAAAACAGTTTTACCTGACTTGGACAGTCTTCCTGCCAAGGAACAAAAGCTTTACAGTTCACTGGGCGAAAGGGGCAGTGCGACACAAGTGTTAACACATTCACATACTCAGAACGGGGGAAATGATCCTCTCTCTCTCTCTCTCTCTCTCTCTCTCTCTCTCTCTCTCTCTCTCTCTCTCAGTCTTGTTCTCTCCTCACTCTGTGTGTGTCTGTCTGTCCTTCTCCCTCCCTCCCTCCTTCCCTTCCTCCCTCTCCCTCTCTCTGTCCCCTTTTCCCTTTCCCCTCCCTCTTTGTCTTTCCCTCCCCCTCTTCCTCCCCTTTTCCTTTTATTCCCTCTCTCCTTTCTTCCTCCCTCACTTTATCACTCTCTCCCTTCTCTCTATTTCCCCCTTCATATTTTTTTTTTCTGCAGTAGAAAGTTCAGCTTAGCTGGATAGAGAGAATGAAGGATAATCCTGGGTGAGCCCACCAGGCACCAGTGGTATCTAAAAATGCTTTCTTGTACCTTCCTTGTTGAAGGAGGAAGGGTCTGGACAGAGCAGCAATTAAACATCAGTGCGATGCTTGTCCACAAGAAAAATAAAAGAAAATACAATAAGTAAAATAAACAAAAAGAAAAGAAGAGAAGAGAAAAGAAAAGAAACCAAGTCTTAGAAATATACTGATGTTCTGTTTGCCTTCACCACCTTACCTCACACACTGTTAGCATTCTTCATTTGCTGGACCTTGTTATCAACTATCACACAATCCCCATGGGTTCTGGAGAGAATTGGCCTACTTTCCAGGGAAAGATGGGATGCAAGTATCAAAGGCAATGCTTGTGCTATCATCACCATACTGAGAGGGAGCACCCCTGCCTCTGGCGTGCGTCCCAGGTCCATGATATAAGGCTGAGGGGTGAGTAACCTTCCACAGCCACTAAGTCTGCCTCTTTCTAGAATCTTGCCAACCTGCCACACTGAATTGAATCCCCAAGCTCGGATTCCTCATGCAGAATATCAAGAGTTCTTCAGAGCTCTTGTTTTCATTACTTTAAATAGTTTCTTCCACATTTACTTAAGTGAAACTCAAGTCTATTTTTCTTTTCATTTAAAACAAACTAAAAAGAATAATAGGAATAAGTGCTGCAGCTTTAACAATTTTAATTCTTCATTGTCTTAGAGATCCCAACTGGTGCCTCATACATTCATTGTTTAAAAGAAGCAGACATGGGGCTGGTGAGATGGCTCAGTGGGTAAGAGCACCCAACTGCTCTTCCGAAGGTCCGGAGTTCAAATCCCAGCAACCACATGGTGGCTCACAACCATCTGTAACAAGATCTGATTCTGGAGTGTCTGAAGACAACTACAGTGTACTTACATATAATACATAAATAAATAAATCTTTTAAAAAAAAAAGAAGCAGACACTCAGATTATTAATTATAGATAATTAAAATTTATTATTATTCCTTCTTTCATCAAAGCATAAACTATATATTATACAATCATTCCAGTACAATAAATATTCAGAAAAAATCTGTTCTTATCAAATATAAACATGATCTGTAACTGAATTTTAAATGTATCTTTTGGTTAAAGATTTTTTAAAAAAAAAAAGTCAAAATTATATGTTAAATAATGTCTGAGAATAGATATGGCTCTAAACACTTCAACTGGCCTGCAGCTATTTTCCCAGTACAAAAGATTTACAAAAATACTTATTTATGGTGTCCTCTGAGTGTTGTGAAGTTAATGAAATGATTTTTGCCTAGTTTCAAGGGCTAATTCTCTCTGAAAGAAAGGAGAATCCACTAAAATAAGAAAAGCGTCCCATACAAACATAAATGCCATGAGACCCGGTATCAGGTCGCCAAAGTCTAGGGAAGCCAAGCAGTCCTTCTCTTCTTTAATTGTTGTATCCACAAGATACTTAAACATTTATCACATTTCTCTGCATTGAATAACCAAATTTTCCTTCACTTTCTGTATCAAAGACGCTGAATTTCCCATAAGGAAAAACTGTGGTAAGATGGTTGATGGGTGTGATAATGAAGACCTTTAATGACAAAGAGGTTTGTCCCAGAGCTGCACCACACCAGTTATTCAGTGAAAAGGAATCTGGGATCACTGAGATCACATTCACAATGGTGCCGAAAGTCTAGATGTCAACACACAGCCAGAGAAAGAGGAAAAGATCGCAACAAGCCACCTCATGAAGTCAGGCTCTGTCCGGGAACATGCCAGTGAGCTCTGGAGAAAGTAGCACAGAAACAGCCTCTCGTGTTCAAGTCACTCCAAATCTAAGTCAGGGTCCAGTAAGCATGCCCTGGGGCTGATGGGGAGGGAAGGAGGAACTCTGCAAAAGAGAAATGCTCAAACATATTTCAATCAAACGTGGGTGCATGTGTATATGTATACATTATATTATATAATATAATTATTTTTAATTAATAAATTAAATATATTAAGTTATATAAATATCTTAATATATTTATTTTATATAAATAAATATAAAAATAAATAAATAAATAGTACCTGTAAGTACATATAAATAAAAATATAAATTAAATATAATAAAATAGTATAGATTATAAAAATTACATGATTATATATTATATATAGAACATGTATATGTATATGTATATGTATATGTATATGTATATATAAAAGATTCATGTAACAAGGTGAATTTGTTGCTCAAACCCTTCTTTATCTAGGCCCCAGGAAGATGCTCTGTAAGACTCTTCCATCGGTGACTTTTGGAGAATTTAGGGAGGGGTCATTCTGAACAAATAAATGGACAGGATACAGATGCTATGAAACTATCTCACCTTGCTGTCTAACCCCAGGAGCTCATCCACCTAGGGATCTCCTGGTGCACTAGAGCCTTCTTTTTTATTATAACAGGTACTTGGCACTTAAACACTGTGTAGGCTACCAGCATCCCTCCCATGCGATCCTGTCCTGTATGTGTCATAGGCATCCAGTGTCAACACCGATCTGACACACTGGTAAACACAGGATACCAGCTTGAATAGTCTTCATGGTTGGCACAGCTCAGGGATGTGCCATAGATCTGAAGAGTCAGCACAGGAACTTCACAGGGCTCTGCAGCTGTCAGCTCGTAAATTGCCACAGTGCCAGCCTTCAGGAAGCCCCAGTTTTAGAAGCAATCCTAAGAAAGATTTCCATTGCTTTAATTCTCCCTCTCTCTCTCCAGTTGTGCAAGCACACGCACGTGTGTGTGTGTGCACGCGCGCGTGCGTGTGTGACAGTATGTGTGCCTGTGTGTCACTCTGCGTGTGTATGTCGGTGTCTGTTTGTGTATGTGCATATGTGTGTGTATCTATGTGTCTATGTGTGTATTTCTGTGGTGTGTGTGTGTGTGTCAGTTTCTACTGTATGTGTATCTGTAAGTCTGTGTTTGTGTGCCTGTGTGTCTCTGTGTATTTGTCTGTGTGCCTGTGTGTGTCTCTGTGTTTCTGTGAATGTGTGTCCATGCATCTGTCTATGTGTCTGTGTTGGTGTCTGTGTGTATATTTCTGTGTCTGTTATATGTGTTTCAGTGTCTATTGTGTTTGTGTGTGTCAGAGTCTACTTTGTGTGTATATATGTGTGTATCTGTGTGTATGCCTGTGTGTCTGTGTATGTGTGTGCTGGTGCCTATGTGTGTATGTGCATCTATGTGTCTATGTGTCTCTGTTGGTGTCTGTGTCTATTTCTGTGATTGGTGTATGTGTGTGTTTGTATATGTCAGTGTCTTCTGTGTGTGTGCATCTATGGGTCTGTGTGTGTGCCCGTGTGTGTGTGTGTGTGTGTGTGTCTGTTGTGTGTATGCTTATGTGTCTGGGCAGAGTGGAGATCAGAGGACAACCTGATGACTACCCACAGCTTTCCACCTTGTTTAAAACACGGTCTCTCCTGTTAAGTGTTGATTGTATACAGGCAAGCTGTCCCTTGAATGTCCTGGGTCTCTCCTGTCTCTGTTTCCCATCTCACATAGGAGCACTGGGATTACAGATGTGCACATTACCACATCTTTTACCTATGTTCAGGGGATGCAAACTCAGATCCTCACACTTGTGCAACAAACACTTTACCCAGAGTCATGCCTGCCACCCACCCCCGGTTGTTCTTGTGGGATAGAATAATGCTATTAAAGATAACAGGTTCAAGAGGATAGGTATCTTGCTCTAAAATTTATTCCAAGACTTGGAAAGTTACTCAATCACTCTGGCTACAGTTTCAAAATCTGTAAAATGCAGATGTAAAATGCAATGTAAAAATTGGTACTCACTTCTTTGTCTTATTAAAAATATTCAATGACAAAATACAATAGGTATGCTTACAAAATTATCTGACATATTAATAAGGAATTAATGGTGTTAACTATTACTGTTTCTACTGCTTTTTTTTTTTTTTTCATGTCACACACTGAGAATGATGTTCTATGCAGCCATTGGAGACATATGTGCTGGCTTGTGATGATCCACCTATCACCCAAAGTGTTCTGTTTTCTTATTAATTCCTGATTAAGGGAAAGGTAAAAGTGTTCCTCTAAAGAATGGAAGTTTTGAGATGCAAGATTCATAACTATACTTTCTGGATTCTGATATCATTGCACCCTGTGACATATTGTTCTTTGCATTTTCTGTACAACAGGGCATCCTAGGAAAGCAATTTTCATCTGCTCTGATGATAAAGGCTCTCACACATTCTCATCAGTTGCTTTTCTGAGCAGGCAAGCAACACTTTGCTGTAACTCCTTCCTCATTTCATCAAAATATTAAAAGAAGGTTAAATATCAGAGGTTTTAATTAACTGAGTTCTGATCAGTTCACAGAATACATAACAGTGGTGTGTTAGTGATGAATTAATTCAGTGTAACAATTGCGGTATTAGAATTCCCCATTAACTCACAAATTACTCCCCCTTCCATTGTTTGATACTTTGTTCCTCTCTTCGTCTCATTCAATCTGCTTTTAATGAATAGCTTTGATAGTTATTCATAAGCACATTTCAACAAATTTCACATTAACTTTTCTGCATTTGCTACTCTTGGGTTTACAACATGACAGTGGGGTTTACTAAACAAGCGCTGAGCATCTATCTATTCACAGTATGGGGAAAATGAAGGGTCCATTGCCCACTTCTGGGCTTTCAATTTCCTATGCCATCTGACATGGCTTAGTTGCATCCTTTGTAAAATGGTAGTAAAAACTTTATTTTAGCAGATTACCCAGAGGTTAAAGATAATAAAGGCTATGGAATAACTAGCAGTTCCTGGCTCAGCAGAAAGTGATAACTGTATTTTACCTGACTAATACCATATTTAAACACAATCTAGAAAGAGCAACAGAGAATACTTGAAAAGAAAAATGGAAACTTTGTTTACATTTCTTTACCAATTGCAGTCCCATAGAAGTAATAAGAATTATATTCCAAATATTCACTTCTTGCTTTATTTCTTCCCCAACACCTCACATGGTATTTGCATGCATATACGTTCAACCTATGTATAAATATGCATGTGTAGATAGATTTACAGCTATCCACATCATCTGATGCTTCTCACAATTCCAGATCACCTGAATAATGAAGATCCCATCCAATTGTGTTTGCTAATGACATCATAGCCTTCTAAGTTGGTGTAAGAACATGCAAGGTACTGTAGAGGGGTTAGGTTCTATGGGCTGCTTTTAAAGGTTTCTAGCTCATGGTAAACTATGTGGTAATAGATATTAGCTATTATTATTCTACATTTAGAGACATTTATGCTTGTTCATGCTAATCTTCCTTTGCATTCTTTTTGGTCACTTTTTTCCTTATTGTTGCTTTCTTATAATGTTATTTTTTACTAACAAAGTCTTACCTTTAAAATTTAAAAATGGACACTGTTTAATTCATGCCTGTCAAATATTTATCGTTTCTCACATCCATTTGCCCAGATGACTACATTTGAAGCTTTAGAAAAATTTACTTATTTCTACCATTACCACTTTCAAGATTAATACCTTCTGTCTTGACTGGTTCAATTCAATGAGGACAACTCTGGTCCTGTCTGTCATACCTGATCTCCTTGTTGATGGAGACCAGCTCTGTTAAGAAAATATGCTTTTTCTCAGCCTGGAAATGATAGCAGAAGCTACAGGAGCGTGAGGAAAGACCTACTCAGCTGCCTTGCACTGAAACTGCCTAAATTTTCTATCTCCTTTTCACTGGGCAGCCAGGCTCCCTCCATGAATCTTGTCTTGCCAGGGTAACTCTCCAAGGAGAAAAGGATATATTACAGCAAGTCACCTACAGCCTTCAGCTGCTGTGGTCACTGGCCTCCCACAGCTGTGAGCTATCAGTGCTCCTGACTCCTGCCAAGGATCCCAGGTGACCTGCAGGGATGAATTCCTCAAAGGAGATAAGTCAGCCTAAGCAAGGAGGGGAAGAAGAAGCCTGGAGACGTTTTACAAATGCATACCTGGGGTTTTGTGTTACAAATGCATACCTGGGCTTTTGTGTTACAAATGCATACCTGGGCTTTTGTGTTTGCTATGATTGCTACTGATGCAAGAGAATGTAACTCATTATCATAGATTTCTGAAGCCAGGTAGCCTGTGGTTCCCAATGGCAAATTGCCAAACCACTCAAACCATGGACTCTAAAGGTTCTTCCTGACACCATAGGCAGATGATATGCCTTTGCAGTTCCCTGTTCCATGGTGGAGTCTGGTCTATATTCCTGAGAGATGTGATATCATGGTTAAAGTCAAGATCCCTATGAGGACTAAGTTGTAAATCTCAACTCTATCACTTCCATGTGGCCTTGGGCATATTTTCAGTTTCCCTCTCTTCAGCAATCCTATCTAGACAGTTGAAATGCTACCACAACTAAATCTACCTTGCTATAGGTTATAAAGATTAAATAAATTAACAATCATAAAACACATAGAATGGCCGGACATGGTGGCACTCGCCATTAATTCCAGCCTTCAGGAGGCAGAAGTGGGTAGGTCTCTGAGAGTCTGAGGCCAACCTGGTCTATAGATTGAACCCTAGGACAGCTAAGGCTATTACACAGATAAACCCTGTCTTGAAACAACAGCAGCAAGAACAATAACAAAACAAAACCCTATACAGAATAGCTGATATATAACAAATATCTTCCAAAATTCTGCCTTCATTCCTTGAAAGCGGGGAACAGATTTCAATAAATCTTTGTTGCCCCAGCAACAGAATGAGGCCTAGCACATACTTTGGGTATTGAGCCTAGTTCTCAAAGTCCCAATGACTCTGAACAGACTCTAGGGCAGACTTCAATGGTAAATATATATATATATATATATATATATATATATATATA
>NC_034594.1:6571067-6575932 GCF_900095145.1 Mus pahari | reverse complement strand
ACACACACACACACACACACACAAAACATGAAAAAGAAAAAAAATTCCTTTGTCTCTAACAGGAAACAGGATAGCCATGGGATTGCTTTTCTATCAAGTGGAAATGTCCTAGTAACCAATCTTTCAAAATCCCCTTCTGAAATACAGCAGCAGGCCAATTAATTAGTATGAAAGCTTAGTCCAAAGGACAATGGTACCTGGAGAACTGAGCAATTCAGTCAGCCTCACAGCATTTAATTAAGCCACCGAGCATGGAACAACTTTGTTTGGTAATTTAGAGCATGCAATTGCACTGGAGCGTGCTTTCTGGCTTGGGTCTTCGGCAGAAGCCCCTCTCTGCCTGCAGTATGTGTCCAGAAATTGATGAGCACACAGCACTCACTGCTCACGCACTGGGTACCACAGAGATGAGCTCCCGGGTTCTCGTCCTTCCATGGGAAGTAGGGATTCAGAAACCATCTTAATATGCAGATACTCACAAAACAAGAGCAGATGTGCTCACTTTCTAAGAGACTGGCAACAGAGCCTAGTGGTGTAACAGAACCTGAAGCAAATTGGAACCCAAGATGAATATTTTGCTGCCCGTGGAATCCTAACATAGGGAGCTGCACCGCGGTGTAGCGTGATTGCCTATCTCTGTGCAAACCCAAACCTTCTGGCTCCAGTGGGTGGGAGGGCTTAGGGTCTCAGCCTGGCTGCGCCTGCTGCGCCTCACCCAGCTGCGCGTCACCCTGCTGCGCTATAGGTTCACCCTGTATGAATTTTCCATGGTACTGGCAAAGCCACGCTAATTTGAGTGGAGCTCATCCTGCCAAGATCCGGAATTAGAAAAGAGTGAGGCCGTGGCAAGTGACTCATTTTAGGAGAATCCACTCTTAGACAAACGCAAACGCCTTACTCACTGCTGGATGCCAATTGAAGCCGCCACACAATGGATAGTTGTGAGAAGGGATAAAATGCATTTAATTTAGCATCATATGGCTTATCTCTGAATGAAGAGACTAAGTTCCCTGGTAACCAGGCTGAGCCACCTTCCTTTAGAATACCATGCCACTCTGATTTGGCCATGGGAATGGAAAGGTACCAGCCACAGCAGAAGGGGCCGCTCCTCACAGCCTGAGACTGGCTCTCAGGATTCACACAGAGAAAGGGCAGAATCTCACTCTTTTCTCACCAAAGAGCTGTCTTGTGCTCTTGAGTTTAGGTCAAGAAACTGTGCCCTGCCAGTCCTCTAGGGTGGCCTCCCACCCAGTTTTCTCTAGAGAAATGTATCTAGATGAAGCACATTTGGCAAAGGGAATGGAAGTCAGGATTTTAGCATCTGAATTTAAAAGCTGTTTACATGGAAACCCACCCACTGTTGGGAAAAAAAAGAAAAAAAGAAAAAAATCTTGAGGTTTATTCCCAGAACCAAATGATAAGATGGGCTTTGTGAGATTAACAGGGTACTAGGCACTAGGCAACAGAATAAAGACAGTAGAAAAATTTCCTCAGAAATCGAGTCAAAGGTTGATAAATTTGGAGGAGAGAGATAATTCAATTTAATAAATGTACTTTCATAAATAGTGAATTGGATGCACTAGGGCTACTCCATATAAGCAGGTGATATCTCAGAATTTGATTTTTTAAAGTAGGTACTACAGCTTTAAAATGTATTTATAGAGCTTACATCAAAATAATAAAGAATTCTTTCTGTTTTTATAGAGTATAGAGGAGAATGGTAAAAAAATAAATTCAAAGATTATTAATGGAACTAGTATTTACTGAGTGACCACAAATGGTATAGTACTAAATGTGACTATAGCCAGGAACATAGCAAGAAGGTTACTACATCCAATCTTTATCCACCTCTGGACTAAGAACCATCTAAGAAAGAAATCTAAAACATCCACCCAGGAGAATTCCTGTTCTTAAGCAGTTCAAATGTAAAAGACATGTCATCATATGACTCAAATCATTTCAAGATAGAAAGTTGGATGCACACATCCACATACATGCAGGCCTGTGTGCGCGCACACACAAAGCAAGTAAATGTAGAAAAAAAAAAAAAAAAAACCACGATAGAATGTTTGTCTAGGAAAGTGGCAAGGCTCAGATTGCATTCGCATGTTTTAAGCACAAGCCCGAGGGTAGGAAAAGATTAAGGACAGGACTTAGCTTCATCCTTGGAGGATAATGGAGGCCTTCTGACAGGGAGATACCCTGAGCACAGGGCAAAGATGCAAAGAAAACATGGGGTGGGGGACACCGGATAAGAGAAGAGCGATTGTTAGCAGCTAAGTTGTTACCTCAAGATCAGGAAGTCCAAAGTGGAATAAAGGAAGAGGAGCCTGGAGAGCAATTGGAAACTTGTGCTCTAGGGAACGGCCATGGGGGCTGGGAGACATATTAAAAGAGATTTGTTTTCTCTTCTGTTTTGTAACAGGATGGTGACACAATTAGAAAAATATTTTTCAGGAAGAGATTATTAGGTTTTAATGAAAATCAAATAAGACCGATAAGCCAGGGGTTACCCCAGAGAGCAGTCAGGCCCCAGGGCGTAGCGGTAGGGGGAGGGGCAGTTTCATGTTCCATCCTTCCAGGGCTGAGAGGGAACATTCCCCGCCAGCTAGCTTGATGAGATGCCTGGTGCTTTATTTTGAGAGCACATCCTCTGCAGGCAGCAGTTGACCTTTAGGAGACTCTGGGCAAGGCTTTGGTCCCAGGGGGTGGACCTGTGTTGAGGTGCTGATTAGGTGAATTGCAGCAAAGTGACTTGTGAAGAGAAGGTGGCACATTGGTATGGTAAATGTCCATCAGTGACTGTGAGTAGGAATGGAGTCAGGAACAATTTGTGTTCAGGAGTTGTTTTGTTGTGGTTTTGTTTTGTTTTTGTTGAGCTAGCATGCGTTTTGCTTCACTGAGGACATAAGTTATGTAGATTCGTGGAAAATCCAGGGGCCATCTCAGTGAGTCGTTAGCATTTTGAACAGTGACATTACTTCACCAACAAAGCATAGTGGAGTCAAGGGCAAGGCTGAGCTATGGATACATTTTCCCTAGCATAAAATCAAAGAAGCAGAAGGCAGTTACTATGCTCTGCAAGCTCTTCCATGGAAAGAGAAAAGAGGCAGGACTAAAGGCCGCTCACTTCTTTCTCAAAAGGAGCCCCCAGAAAGATGTCTGCCTTGCCCCAGATTTCTTTTGTTGCTAAGCTTTGTAAGTGATGAAGACTCCCGGTGCCCACTGTTTTTCAGATTTATGTTCTCAGGCGTGTCAGAGGCATCTTCTGCTACTTTCCACGTACCTGGCAGTGTTGATTGGACCTGGAGCCCTGAGCTTTATTTTGTTGATCTTGATCCCGCCTCACACTCATGTTCATCTCTTTTCTCTGGAACCACCGCCACCACAAGCACACGAGCGAGAGTTCGCACGCAACGATCTGCCTCCCCACCCCCCAGCCCCCACAGCCCCCATTTGTAGTCCAGCTTTCCTGTAGACTCCATTGAACAAGAAAAAAATAATTGATCCTTGCTGTGTTCTTGGTAAAGGTCAGAAAATAGAATCAGAACAGCTGACTTGATGCTATTGACAACCAGCATCCTGGTTTCTGCACCAAACTAGAAAGGGGTGCAAAGTCAGAAAGAGTGGTAGCCAGGCCGAACACTCGCCGGAGACCTGATGGCCATTACATGAAATAGGGCAAGGAGCCTTGGAAATTGCTTGTGAACATCTGGCTGTTTACCTGAAATTTTCTCACAGGAATGCAAATGTGAGTTGAAGCAGGACTTCATTTCTAATTACGTGGTGTTTTGCCTTCAAAAGGAGCCCGAGTTTGAGTTGATTCATATGAACATTGACAACTGACTAAGGTGCCATCTCAAGTGCTTGGTCACTAAGTATGCCAGCCTTTTGTTTCTTCTTGTTCAATTGAACTGAAATGTGAAAGACATAGAAGACAGCAAAAATAGTAAGATGGGCTTTATGATAGGCACAGAAAACATGCAGCAAAAACTGTTGGATAAGATACCTAGGAAGGGAAGTTCAATTTTTAACATAAATCTGGCAAGAAAATCCAGAAGGAGAAAGCTTTAAGAATATAGCTGTTCATTGACAGTGGGAAAAAAAATGATTAAAGTTCCCACTAAAAAACATACAACACCTTTCGGGCATAATAAGATGTTCCAAGGAAGCTTTAGAATTTATGGGTTCTTACTTTGAGGTTGTTTGCCCAAGAGGCATAAAAGCTTAAATAAACCATAAGGATTGATACTAGCTCCCTTACCATGAAGCTGAGAAGGGACTCATGCAATGGAAAACAGAGGCCATGTTCTGCACCACTGGAAAGTGAACAGAAGCTAGCCTGCAAGCCTGTCCCTTGGTAAATTCGCCTGGCTCACTAAGTAGGCATGCTCTAGGGCCAAACGTCCTTACACCTGTTTCCTATAGTAATCATCTTGAAATAGTCTCCCACAGTCATCCCCCACCCAAAACCAACTTGCAGGCTTCTGTCCATATTTTGAGATTTTGATGTGATCTCCCCATCTCCTCCCTCCATCTGGCTTTAGCTCAGGATTCCTGTAGCAGAACTCACCCATGAATGTGGTATCCCCAACACCATTGCCTGCAGGTGGATGCCAAGCCTCTACCACTGGCATAGGTTGGCGTAGGTGTAGCCAGAGGGACCTTCTTTAAATTCTTCCTTGATGAAATGAAAGCAAAAGATTCACACAGCGTACCTGCCCAAGTCTCATTCCAAAGCTGGCCTTTCTGTTACCGTGGGCTACTCTTCTTCATTCCAGCTTCTAAGAGAGAGACAGAGAGAGAGGAGAGACAGAGACAGACAAACAGACACACACACACACACACACACACACACACACACA
>NC_034594.1:6566127-6570937 GCF_900095145.1 Mus pahari | reverse complement strand
AGAGAGAGAGAGAGAGAGAGAGAGAGAGAGAGAGAGAGAGAGAGAGAAGGATGGATGGAAGGAAGGAACTAGTCTGCCAAATGGGAATAATTTTGAAAGAATGTGTGTCCTCACACTGGTTAACGTTCCCTGATAGTTCCCATTCATAACAAGTTTATTTTTCAGTTAGTTGTAGATACCTTTCAGGAAAACATCCTTCATTTATAAACACCATGTATCTCCATCTCTCTTGAACATCTGTGTAATTGCTGGCTCTCCCTCTTGACTTGCCCCTTGCCCCTTTCTTTCTTTCTTTCTTTCTTTCTTTCTTTCTTTCTTTCTTTCTTTCTTTCTTTCTTTCTTTCTTTCTTTCTTTCTTTCTTCCCCCAATTTTTATTAGGTATTTACTTCATTTACATTTCAAATGCTATCCCCAAAGTCCCCTATACCCTCCCCCCTCCTCACTCCCCCTTCTTGGCCCTGGCATTCCCCTGTACTGGAGCATATAAAGTTTGCAAGACCAAGGGGCCTGCCTCTCTTCCCAGTGATGGCTGACTAGGCCATCTTCTGCTACATATGCAGCTAGAGACACGAGCTCTAGGGGTACTGGTTAGTTCATATTGTTGTTCCACCTATAGGGTTGCAGACCCCTTCAGCTCCTTGGGTACTTTCTCTAGCTCCTCTATTGGGGGTCCTGCCAGTGCCTGACAAACAGAAGTGGATGCTCACAGTCAGGTATCGGATGGAACACAGGGCCCTTGCCCCTCTCTTATGTCTTGCTTCTACCTTCTTCTTTCCCATATGTCATCCCCCCCCCCCCACACACACACACACATTCATTCTGCAGCCTCTTGCTTCCCACCTTTAGGGGCTGATTTCTGGTAACCATGGGGAGAGCCCTACTGTTCAGAGGAGACACTATTTACCTGTCCTTTCTTAATTGTCATGTCACCAATATTTGAAGTGTGTACCAGACATCTCAGGTGCACTGGGACAGGACTGGCAGCTTAGACTTGAATGAGCTACACATCCAATACAAGTCCAACAGAACACCTGCCAAAATATGTCTCTAGACCCAAGTGGTGAACGCAGCTGTTACCACCATAAATATTAGAGCAACTGGAACAAAACCATGTTGGAGTCTTTTTTAAATGGAAGCCTGAGTTTAAAAACAAATCAAGTGTTTTAAAAGTCATTTTATCTAAATCTATCAGTGACTCTCTAACTCTTCAATGGAGAACAGCCTATTGTAAGGAAAGAAAAAGAATATCATAGCTAAAGAAATAATTAAAATTCCTCTAAAATGCTGAAATCAGATTTTACTAAGAATTAAACTATGTTAACGATGTAATATCAGTAGACACTCTCTCAGCCTTTCTGATGAGCTAAGACCAGCATGACTAACGCATCACCAATTTTTGTTACTATTTGCCGAAGTCTTTGATACCCAAAGCCCTATAGCATCTAATGAAGCCTTTCATCAAAGTCTGAAGTCTGAAGATTGTTCAAGTCTGTGCCTATGTGGATCACATGTGTGTGGACATGTTTGCCACCCCTCTTCGGGCTTGTGCAACTCGTGTGTTAATTTCTGAGACGGTTCTTTGCCAGCACGTTAACACTTCTCTATAGGGTGGAGAGTGAGGGAAAGGATACAAAATCCCTTCAGGCTCCAAATGTACTGAGATTGGCTATATGGATTTTAGGCTTGGAAGACTTTTTAATGTGAACTTTTATATTGAAAATAAATTACAGTCAAGGAAGAAATTATTTCAGGAAGATAGGAATATAATTCAGTTGGCATATAACCCTAGCACAAGATAACCTGAAATGGTCATCCATGCAGGAGGATCAGACATTCCAGATCATTCTCAGCGATATCACAAATTTTAGTCCATTCTGAACTACACCAGACCCTGTCTCAAATTAAATATCACAGTAAGAACAGAAGATCTATTTGTAGTAGGCACCAAGCTCGGAATCTTGCCAAGTGCTGATTTGTTGAAATCTCGCCATGTATTTCCAGCAGTCTAACTGTTTTCAGGGAACCTGAAACTCCTGAAGGTCAGTGTCACAAGCAGTAGAGGAAAGAGTTAAACGCAGGTGCCGCAGATGCCACAGCTAATGCTCTTTTTAATTACGTGCACCCTCTGAATATGAGTTCACTTCAGTGTCTCCTCTAATGTCAGACCTTGTAGATGAAAGTGTCTTAGACGACTGCCTGAGTTTCAGCTTAAGTCTTCTATAACTGAGAAAGTTTAGTCAATATGTGGTGGTATCCTCAGGATTCTTAGTGATCATTCTTGTTTTCCATTGTTCTTCAAAGGTTACTTTAAAATATATACCCTTGGAAAGAGGACAGATTTGCTTTCTCATTGTGTTCTGTTATTTAGGTGGCTGAAATTTGCAGAACCGTAAAACTTGGTTTCTGACAGTGCCTTTTATATTGCAATTGAAACAAGTCTTTTTGCCTCCTCCCCTTCCTCCTCCTCCACCTCCTCTTCTTCATCCTTCTAGTTCATTGCCTTCTGCTGTCTGGCAACTGAACTGAAATCTCACTCCGATCCTTTTGCACTGTTATGTATTGATTAACTGATTTGGCTTTCAACAATCTAATGGCTATTCTTGCCCTTATGCCTCCCCAAGAGAGCTGTTAGCATAAATGCTGCTACACTTTGGGACAGATATTTGGTTTTATTGTCCCCCAGTATAGTTGTTTGTATGTCTGTTTAAGGCAGGGACTCATGTAGCCCAGGTCAGCCTGTGCCTCCCTATGTAGCCCCAAATGGACTTGAACTCCTATCAGCCTGTGTTCCCTTTCTCATATGTTCCCATACCTAACATTTTTTTGACTGAAGTCTTTACCAGATGCATTATACATAGCTTTCGTAGCTAATAATTAAACCTGTGTTTAAAGATACAACAGTAAGAGGACTCCATGAGGAAAAGCGCATGTGTTGAAAGCCTAACAACCTGCTTTTGATCCCCAGAATCCACAGGGAGAAGAGTGAACAGACCCTTGCAAGTGTCTCCTCCTCTGACCTCCATACACATATCCCAGCATGTATGCAGCCACTTAAACACACAAATGTGCATGTGTATGAGTATGGTATGTACATATATCCATACATACACAGAGTGATACTAATAATTATTTTTTAAGTAATGAAAGTTTAAGAGTCTAAAGAGATATTTTAGTAAGTGCTGGCTGTGTAAACCTGAGGACCTGTGCTCCATCCTCAGCTCACCAGTAAAGCCTAGAGTGTTGGAGTGCACTGGGACAGGCATGGGAGAGTAGGGTTCACTAGACTGCCAGACTGGCCTAATTGGCAAACATTCATCTAATGAGGGACTCTCTCCAAACAAGATGTAAGGCTCTGAGGACCATCACTTGAGGATACCTGGCCTCCAAATATACATATCCCACTCAGCCAATCAGGTGTACCCACATTCACATGTATACACACATGTATCTCAAAAGAAAGCAAGAGATGATAGAAGACAAAAAGTAATTTCCATGGAGAGTTTTCTTTATACGTCAGAATCATTGGTAACAGCAAAGCTGGTTGTCCTTCAAAGCCGCAGACTTGTCACTCACATTCTGTGCTTTAATTTGCGTGACTTTTCATCTCTGCCTGAGCCCCTAGGTGAATCACCACTGTCTGATATCGGCACTGTTATCTGTATTCAAAATAAAAATAAAGTTGGCAAATGAAATTATCCCATAGTGGTGGTTTGAAAGAAAAAGTACCCTCCCCCTGCCTCCAGCTCGTACAGAGTGGCACATACAGCTCATACAGTATGGCCTTGGGATTGTAGGTATGATGTAGTTGGAAGAAGTATGTCATAGGGGGCAGGCTTTGGGTTCTCAGATGCTCAAGCCACAGTGTGGTATTCTCTTCCTGCCAATCCAGATGTAGAACACTCAGCTTCATCTCCAGCACCATGCTGCCATGCTTCCTGTCATGATGATAATGGACTAAACCTCTGAATTGTATGTAAGCCAGCCTCAGTTAAATGTTTTCCTTCATAAGAGTTGTTATGGTTATGTCATCTCTTCACAGCAATAAAACAGTAATTGTGTGTGTGTGTGTGTGTGGGGGTGCAAAGCCTGAAGCTTACTAATGAACGGATATTTTAGACATTACCTCCTGAAGCAGAATCAACTCATCTGCGTAAAAGAATGAAACTAGAGCCACATCATGTGGATTAAAGAGTACTTTGAGAGTATTTTGATATGAAAAAATTGTGCTTTCCTTACACATTATACCTCTGAGGTATCGTCTTGAATTTTAAAGACAACCTCAAACTTCACATTTAATAGAGAGCTGATACTAGTGGTAGGGCCATCTTATTACCTCTGTCATTTCAGCTTTGGTCCTCACATTTGAGGTATCCTTACCTATTTTATCTCCACCTCCCCAGCTGATACAATCCCATTCGTGCCTCACCCACACATCTGCCTGGCCCTGGCACCAAAGATAGCTCTGGCTCAGTCTATGTGGACATGATAAATGGGAGCCAAGGTTTTTGATCTTTGGAAAAGGAATGTGTACTTTTCTGCTCCCATCAACATCATTTGTCACACAGTCCCACCTCTGCTAGTCACTCTGCTAGTCACCTAAGCAGCCTGTCTCAGGAGAGCAGTCTCTTCCTCTGCTTTCTGCAGTGATGCTTCAGTGATGCCCCCCACAGACTTGCTGTACTGCATCATGCCTCGACTTTTGCTGTGAAACGTATCACCCATAGGATCAGTGTGTGGCCATCCTCTGTCACCCATAGGATCAGTGTGTGGCCATCCTCTGTCACCCATAGGATCAGTGTGTGGCCATCC
>NC_034594.1:6564279-6566002 GCF_900095145.1 Mus pahari | reverse complement strand
GTCACCCATAGGATCAGTATGGCATCCTCTGTCACCCATAGGATCAGTATGGCCATCCTCTGTCACCCATAGGATCAGTGTGTGGCCATCCTCTGAATGAGTGTCAGGCACAGCACTGGACAATCACTTCTGAGCAGTTCCCTGGCAGCCTCTTATCTGCCAGTACAGAATCAGTTCAAAACCTACAGATAATGAAATTCTTAGAAAAACTTCAGTTGTGATTGGCTATGGATACACATACATCTCCAGACCAGAACTGCCACAGGTCTGGCCACGAATAAACAATTTCAGTTCAACTTGTTAAAGGTAAGACAGGGCAGGGAAGGACTGAGTCATCTTTCATTAATATAACTGGATATTATAGACCCCTTCTTGTGAGAAACTCTTGACAGTAACTGGCCCTTGAAATATAAAATAGAATCCTGAAGCAGCCTGCAATGGGATCTATGCTTTGCAGCTAATAATAGCAAGGTTAATTACAGAAGGGAGTTTCAGAAACAGAAAGCACTAATCTCACTGAGCAAAAGTTGCTTCACTGGTGGCTCAAAATAATTAGTAATACGTTCTGGTCGTAGAGCTGTTAATGATCACCCTTTATGGACTAGGGTTAGATATAGGAAGGACATAGGTTGTTTATGATTGAAAATCAAGTTTGTCTGCTACTGTTGTGATAAAGTATAGCTGCTGTCACTCCAAGCCAAGTTCTAAGTCCTTAATTATGTTTATCAGTGTATGACCAAGCCTTCTTACATTGAGAATTTGTGATACTGACCAGTCATACAATTCTATATCTGCACTGTTCCCTGCAAGCATTAAACACTAAGAAAAAAGAATTAATATGCCAAGCTAATATGTAAGTCAATTCAATAGTAAATGTCTATGCAAACCATAGGAAATGATTTTATAACCATATGAGTCTACCAGCTTTGCTATCAGATGCAAAATCTTCATTTATAGTCTTCATTTTGCTTGGCTGGGCAATAGCAGTGAGAGCTACTTGAATGAGTGTGTGCCCTCATTCAAGTGAGTCACAGAATTCCACAAATGCTTACTTGATTCTCATTGTAGAGTTGTTTCCTTCATCTTTACTAAGCATTCCTAGAGCATCTCCTATATGATAGGTGGGTGTTATAATACATGCATGGATTATAACTAATATACTGCTTTTCAACCCCTATTTGAAAGTGAGAGAACAAAGACACAGGAGGCTTAGGGTCTCATGGAAGATACAGTGACCTCTAGTGAGCAGCATGACTTGGGTGTGAAGTAACAATGACCTCTAGTGAGCAACATGACTTGGATGTGAAGTAGAAACCTGCTGTGCCCTTCTCCCCAAATGTCTTCTCCCATGTTATTATTTTTTTTTATGTGTGGATGCCAACTTCCATTTATTTCATCCACATTAAATAACTGTATTTATTTCACTGTTCATGCTTGAGCGATCCATAAAATATTTGTTTGTTGACCAGAAGCCTGGATTAGATCTTGCTTACATCATGGCTTCTTCAATGAGGAAAGCATACAGCCATTGTCATAGTAAGTGACAAGGTTCCAGACACACCACCTCCACCAGACACACCACCTCCACCAGACACACCACCTCCACCAGACACACCACCTCCACCAGATACACCACCTCCACCAGACACACTACCTCCATCAGACACAACACCTCCACCAGACACACCACCTCCACCAGACACACCACCTCCACCAGACACAC
>NC_034594.1:6448199-6564034 GCF_900095145.1 Mus pahari | reverse complement strand
CAGACACAACACCTCCACCAGACACACCACCTCCATCAGACACAACACCTCCACCAGACACAACACCTCCACCAGACACACCACCTCCACCAGACACAACACCTCCACCAGACACACCACCTCCATCAGACACAATACCTCCACCAGACACAATACCTCCACCACACACAACACCTCCACATACAGCACTTTGATGTAATATTAATATTTTAAACCGGAGGAATTTGAGAAATAAGCATTGCACAAATGTCTGTCCTTCTACTCTGCCTTTCTTCCCTGAAGCAGGACATATAACCACACAATGCTTCCGGACGCTCCCCTAAAGATGACTAGGCCACAAGTCAGTGAGGGGTGTCCTCTCTTTACTCAGATGAAGAGTTGAGAATCTGAACAGTAGACCTGATGAGTTTCCCGCAGCAGCTTGTTACCATGAGCTTAAAAGCTCGGCCCTGTCCCTTCCATGGCTGCCTGTTCTTCAAATCTACCATAAAACTTTGTAGTTTAGGTGTTGCTTAGGGATCATATTTAATCATGAGGGCTTCCAGTCATATTGCTTTTACATTAACATAAACATATAATTTCTCCTTTAGTCAACCTTCTCTTTTGGAGCCTTAACCATGATCTCAGAATTTTTTTTTCCTTTTCGCTACAAATATTTTCTAGAAATAGTAACGTGAGCAGTTACTGTTATGAGGTCTAGTGAGCCCCTATAAATCGTCTACTAGATCGCCTCCGTTTCCTCTCTTTCATTTAGGAAATGATTGACATTTAAGGAAAAGAAAGGCCTATTAAATGATTTTCTTTCTCAAGACATTTTTTTTATTCCTAATTGATAAAAGTTTGTAAGTATTTGTAACAGGAAGTATGATGCTTTCATATATATATGGAGAGAGAGAGAGGGGGAAAGAGAGAGAGCTACACAAGCATATCCAGTTAGCAAGTATGATGCTTGCATATATATTATATATATATAAAATGATGCTTTCATATATAATATAATAAAATAATAATTTCATATATATATATATATATATATATATATATATATATATATATATATATAGAGAGAGAGAGAGAGAGAGAGAGAGAAAGAGAGAGAGAGATACACAAACATATCCAGTTAGGCTGATTAATATGAATTACTTCTTGTGCTATCATTTTATTTTTGCATTGAGAATACTAAAAATCTACTATCCACAGTTTTAGAAATAAATATGTCACTGAATAGGTCAACTCATTCTTGGTGTCTAACAGAATGTTTGTATTTCTTATCCAAACTCTTGCTTTCAGCTTCTGATAACCACTAGCCTGCTCTTTACTTATTTATTTATTTATTTATTTATTTATTTATTTATTTATTTATTATGTAAGTACACTGTAGCTGTCCTCAGACACTCCAGAAGATGGTGTCAGATCTTGTTACGGATGGTTGTGAGCCACCATGTGGTTGCTGGGATTTGAACTCCATACCTTCGGAAGAGCAGTCGGGTGCTCATACCCACTGAGCCATCTCACCAGCCCTGCTCTTTACTTTTATGCAATAATGTTTTTATACTCCAAAAATAATGAGAATGTGCAGTGTTTTTCTTTCTGTACCTGGCTTTTTTCACTTAACATAGTGTCTTCCAAGTCCATTCACAGGATTCATTATTTCTCAGGGCCTACTAAGTGTTCTATTACATATATACTTCATAGTTGCTCTACTTGTTCATCCATTGACTGACAGGGCCTTAAGTTAATTTTATGGTATTACAACATAGTACCAAGTCTCAGTCATTTATAGTAGTTGGAAATGTATTGGTTCATGCTACTTAGAGGTAGGATATCTAATATTAAGACACCAGCCTCTTGGATGTCATCCCATGATAGGTGGCAGATAATCATGATGCCAGGAGAATGAGTAAATGGTAGCTCAGACTCCCCTTACCCATGTGATCTAGACTCACTCTGCCTGGCTGGCCTAATTACTTTTAATCTGGCCCCTCTTCTCAGCAGTGTTGCAATGAGTATTAGATTCTAACACATACTTATGGAGAACATGTTCAAAGAATTAGACAGGTTGAGTCTGTATCTTGGCTTCTGTAATAATGCTTCACTGAACCTGGGAAAGTATCTGTTTCTTAGACATACGGAATTCATGGCTTTGTATATCTATGCTCTGTAGTGAGATTGCTGGATCATACAGGTGCTCTATTTTTAATTTTCAAAGAGGCTCCATACAACTTTCCACAATAACTACACTAATTTATATTCTCATCAACAGTGTTCAATGCTATTCCTTTTTCTGCATCATCTCCAACACTTATCTTTCAATTCTGTCATAATAGCCAACTTAATAGGTGCAAGATAATAGCTTACTGTAGTTTTAATTGGCATTTCCTTGGTGATTTGGGAATGTTGAACAGTTTTGGCTTCATGTTCATTTTGGGCTTTTGTATGTCTTCTTTGGAGAAATGTCTATTCAGGTCTTTTAAGAATTAGATTATTTGTTTTCTTGCTGATTAAGTGTTTGTGTTCCCTCAGAGCACTTATAAACCAGATCAAGTAGCGCTCTGATGAGTGCATTTATGTGATCTATGTGGTAGCATCTTCTTGACTTTTCCTCTGTGTTGCTCTCTCTGCTGGGCCCCTCCAGATTATAGGAAACTACATTGTCAGAGTCTGCTGGGCCCCTCCAGATTATAGGAAACTACATTGTCAGAGTCTGTTGCTTCCCTGTTTCTGGGGAGGGACATCAATGTGATGTTGAAAAATAGATGACCAGAGGAGATGGTGACAAGATGGGGCAGGCTGAGTCACACCTTTGAAGTTCTGTTTCCTATTGGGCTCCACCCACTGTTTCTTTCTCAACTGGAAGCTCTCCATGAGTTTATTTGCCTTTAGGTAGGCGCTTCTGGGCTTAGTCTCCCTCATTACAACACATGCAAGCCCCTAGGTTAGAGACATAAAGATGCTCACATACATCTGTGCAGTATGCAAAAAATGAAAGGCAAAAACATAGTGGATCTTTCTGTTTTGATAAGTATATCTTCAAAATGCTATTTTAAAAAAAAAGAGTCGCTTCTCAATCCACGGAGTAAACAACAGCTTTCTCTTACTCATTAGGCAAGAGGGTGTGATGTGGCGACTTACCCTCCCGTTCATTCTACCAGAACTCTACTGTCTAGGAACTAGAAAAATTCCATGAATGGGACATAGCACTAAAGAACAGGTACCGGATCGCTCACATCTCCTCTCCTTGTAAACAGATAATTCCTCTTATCCACTTCAAGGCTGTGGCTTTGGGTTGCTCTGGGAAGGGAGAAGATAGGACTCGGGAAACGGCATGTTCAGGATATGGCACCACACCGTTCAAGTTGGGACAGAAGCATGATCAGGAAAGGAACAGTAGCATCTGTGTGTTTCTGCTCTCCTGACCCACTTTCTTATCCTGGGAACAAACGCAGCTGGTAAGAGCAGGGTAAGCGTTTCTAAAGTTCTGATGCAGAGCTCTGTTTTCAGAATATCACTGATTTTGAAGGTCTGTAGCATGGTGTGGTAGTATCTCTCTGATTTTGCAAGTCTCTTAGTTCTGGCTCTTCAGTTCTTCATTAATCTGTTGAACTAACTCCCTGGCTTAACGTCTCTTTTTGAAAGAACCAGAGACCTGTTACTCACTCTGACTATATTCCAATTAATGTAAATTCATTAAAGATATAGAACATAGATTGCAGGTACATTTCCGATCCTGTCAGTTGCTTTCATATGAGCTAAAGAGAATAATCCCTGTTACAAAGACAGATTCTGAAGAATAACCTTTTCTGACCATCTAAGTCCTTTCCTAACACATGTGCATTTCAGAAGTCATTTTCCAAAAGGTATTGTGTATTTGGCTGTACCTAAATCTGCATATGGAGTTGTAAGGTAAATAGGACAGATGGAGGAAAATCGAAGTGGGATATTTCATCATTCCATCCAGGCAGAGGGGCAAGAAAGTGATGGTGATTCAACTAAATACTGTGTCTTACCCAATATAGAGCTTTTTGATGGCAAGCTGCAGCCTTGGGTCTTCTACAATCTACTCTAACACTTCCCACATTGGATCTCTTTCACATATCACTCTACCAGGGCAGTGCACTGCTAGCTCTTAAAATAAATCTTACACATATGGTACTTATATAATGAAGACGAAACCTGTGCAGTGGGGCTGGAAATATTCACATTTGGTCTCTGGATAATGCTCAGGGAGAGATCCTGCCTGAGTTATGTAATGATTCAATTCCTAGGTTAGATTTGTTTGTTTGCATTTTCCTAGAAGGCAGAGGAATTTGATGTACATCAGACTTTTGTGCCTTGCCATTTTCTGCTAAGAGATAAGATTTCATGGTTGAAGCATCATGATTTCAGTAATAAAATCTTCAACTCTATGTTGATGACATAATGTGCTATCGCCCTTTCTAATTCGTCGCTGGTAACATTGTTGCTAAGAGAAAAATCAAGCATCTATTTGGCATTGTTCTGCCGCTTGGGTTGCTATGCTTGTAGTTCTCCCACTGCAGCAAGTCTGCTCTGGCAGATGCTGCAGACTGCCTCAGATTTGGCAGGAAAAAGAAAGGGAAAGTACTCATTGCCTGGTGTTACTAAACTCCTGAGCCAACTTTCAATTATCAATGTCAGTAAAGGCAAGGATCAGGATCATTTAAATCCGGAGCTCATCAATAAGTTATAATGAAAGAGGAGAAACAAGACAGAGGGTTTCATTTGACCAAACCCTGTATTTTTTTTTTTTTCAGATAAGATTTTCTAAGCTAGAAAACAGATCAAGCCTTTCTGAGGTCAGCATGGTGGCTACTAGCGCTAGAATGAGGAATTTGGCTATTTTTTTTTTTTTTTTTAACTAAGGAAATGGGTATGTGACTGCCCCTCACAATTTCTTAGTTGAAGTTATTTTCCTGGGTAACACAGCAAGAGCAGACAGAGAATGATTTTCCAATAGAATGAAAGGCCGCTGGAATGGAGAGGAAGGCAACCAGCCTCTTCAAAGGCTGAGCAAGGGATGGATCATCCTACCTAGGAGCAATAATGCCAGGAACCTACCCAGCTGAGGAAAGGGAGCCAGAGGACCACTGCAGGTGTCATTGATAGCATAGCTGTATCCTAGGAACAGAAGCATCACATGCAACCACTGGGGATCGAGCACTGTTTCTTTTGACTCTCACCAGTGTGCGATTGATGAAATGTAATAATTCAACTTTACTTTGGATTACTTGATGCTGTCAGAGAAGAAAAAAAGAAGACAATGTAACTAACCCACAGTGCAACTGAGAGCTGTCACTTTTCTTTCCTTGTCTCCAATAGATTGTTCCTATCTAAATGTTGATATCTCCATTATTCATTTTTTAGACAAGATCAGCATATGCCTATGAATCAGAAATTATGTTAACTTTGGGGTAGGAGGAGAGATTATATGCATGCTGATAAACTGGTAATACCATAATTTCCTGAACAGAATGACAGAATGGTGTGTATCCCTTTCCAGTTGGTCTGTGTAGCTATGCTTTTATTTATTTGTTTGTTTGTTTGTTTGTTTTTGTTTGAACTGGTACTTAAGAAACTATGCTGTCAGTTACCCATGTCAAACAGGAAAGTCTTTTCAACTATACATTTAATTGCTATTTTGACATTATGTTAGCTGTGACAGGAGACACAGTGTATGCCCTATGAAAAATTCACCTTGTGAGAAGTATGGTAAGTCCTCCATTGGGTGAAAAGTTTAGACCATCTATATCCCCAAGTATCACCATAAACATATGCATGTTCATATGATATATAGGCCTTAGGCCTTTTCATTTTTTTTCCCCTTAGCTATGATTTCTTTTCATTTTTAAAATTTTTTATTAGATATTTTCTTTATTTTCATTTCAAATGTTATCCCTTTTCCTAGTTTCCCCTCCAAAAATCCCCTATCCCCTCCCCCTCCCCCTGCTCCAAAACCCACCCACTCCCATTCCTGGCCCTGGCATTCCCCTACACTGGGGCATAGAGCTTTCACAGGACCAAGGGCCTCTCATCCCATTGATGACTGACTAGGCCATCCTCTGCTACATATATAGCTAGAGCCATGTTCCACCATGAGTTTCCTTTTATTGGTGGTTTAATCCCAGGGAGCTCTGGGGTTACTGGTTAGTTCAGATTGATGTTCCTCCTATGGGGCTTCAGTCCCCTTCAGTTCCCTGGGTATTTCTCCAGCTCCTTCATTGGGGACCTTGTGCTCTGCCCAGTAGATGACTGTGAGCATCCACTTCTGTATTAGTCAGGCACTGGCAGAGCCTCACAGGAGACAGCTATATCAGGCTCCTGTCAGCAGGCTCTTGTTGGCATCTGCCTAGTGTCTGGGTTTGGTGGTTGTTTATGGGATGGATCCCCAAGTGGGACAGTCTCTGGATGGTCATTCCTTCAGACTTTGCTCCAAACTTTGTCTCTGTAACTCCTTCCATGGGTATTTTGTTCCCCCTTCTAAAAAGGATTCTGAGCTTCTGGGCTAATATCCACTTATCAGTGCATGTATATCATATGAAGAAACTCTTTCTTATAAAACTCAGGTTAGCCAAGATGTTAGATATTCAAAGAGACCTAGGGTTGTTGTTAACAGCTGTCACAAGTAAGATTTCAGTGAGTACTTCACGGGATTGAATACCTCCTGAGGATGGGCATTTCCTAGACATGCTGTATCCCTACAGGACACTGCAGAGTTTCTATTTCACCTCTTCTGATGCACTCACTTCATCTTCGCTTCTGTATCTCACTGATCTTCATCTCTCAAATGTTCGCTTTCAGACTCGGCAACACGCTTCCCATGTTAATATGAATTTATTCTTCCTTGGAAATAATTATAACCCTCCACATGTCAAAAAAATTATGGGACAGAGTGCTGTTCAGCTTGAGTCGTGTTCCAGCACATGAGGCGATAAAAACGCATTATCTGAACATTACTCCATGTAAAATAGATATTTGTGTTCTCACTTGAATTCTTCAGAAACAGATGGCCACTTTCTTAGTAATAAAAATAATTCTCCTCACTTAAAAGACTTTTATTGGAAAATATATTCACTGGAATTGTGTCATATTGTCACCATACCATTCCTGTGGGTGAGATAGAGCTTATACTGTGGGGTTTCATGGAGTTTTTATCAGGAAGGTCCAAACCAACATCTGTACTTGGAATCACCTTCAAGACACCTCCTGAAGCCTCAGATTTCTTAATAGGATGAGGATTGATTCATTTATTGTCATTGTCCTGTGTGAAAATGTATTGCTGCTTTTTCTGGAGCATATTAAAGTGGATGTCAACAAAGTAATATCAAAGCTGACATTCCAGCTGGACTTTCCTGCCATGTGTGGATAAATTCTCGTCTTTTTCACACTTTCTTTCAGAAGCAAATGCTGGAGCTGTTCTTGATGGAGCAGTGTATTAATAGCTGAACTGTGGGGTTTTGTGAGCAACTGTAGATCCTAGGAGCTCTGTCGTTATGGTAAAATCTGGCAGCTTGACTTTTATTTCCAGTAGAGATACCCACTTATACATATTACATATTAGGAATAAGACACACACGCACATATATGTATATAAATAATATACACATATATGCATGTATATGTGTCATATTATATATATATATATATATATATATATATATATATATATATATGCTCAGTAAGTGCTCAGCAAATAAAAATGTAAGAATGCAAGAAGAGAATAGTTTCCAAAGGGTGACTTGAACCATACAACTTGAACCAAGAAGACTCTCAGTTGATAGGTTAGTTTTTCATTGCTGTGACAAAATATCCATGATAAGTCATTTAGTAGGAAGTATTGGTTCTTGGGGTTTTGGAAGTATAAGTCCCTGGTCAACTGACTTCCTCGCTTTGACCTGAGGCAAGAAAGAGCAGACAGGACATGAAGGAACAAAGCTTCTCCAGCATGGAAGGCAGGAAACAATGAGAAAGGCAGAAGACACATTCTCAAGAGAAACATCTAGTAACCTATTCCCTTCCACCATGTGTTGCCTCCAATGACCCACTTCCTTCCCATTACACGCTACACCTTAGCTTCCACCACCTACCAATATTGCCATGACGTTATAAGTTTGTCAATGGATTAACCACTGATTGATATCAAAATTATGTTGATCCAATCATCCTCCAGAGTCCGTGCAGGGTAACCACGCATTTATTTAACACATAAGCCTTTGGAGTCGTTTTATGATCAAGCTATTATTATTGGTAATTTGGAGCCTTTCTGTGATGAAAGAGGTAGCCAAATAAATCAATAGTTAAGTATGTCTGGCCTTTAACTCATAATAGAAAGTTAAGTTCCATTTGCTATATCTATTTTTAAACAAGAAGTGTACATTTAAAATAATTTGTTCTCAAATGACATTATTCTGCCTACCAATGTCTGTCATTAGTTTGTCTCCTACTATAGCAACAGTTGGAAGAACTTGGTCTTACAGGGGAGATAGCTCATAGGTTGAATTGCTATTCTACTACCTACTAAGGGTCTTACCTTGTACTTGTTCTCTGAGAGAATGTGTTCTCATCCTCTTCAGGAATTACTGTGGGAGTAACTGTACCTTACTAAAAATGACAAGGAAAACTTCTTACTTCAGTAGAGGGAGAGAGAGACTTGCAGTAGGGGTGGGAGATTAGACACAACTTTTCTGAAACAAAAGCTCTGGAGGATTTTTGAAGGCCGAAGAGAGGGTTAGTGGACTACGTGATGGTGAGAGCGCTCAGTACAAGTGGCCGTCTATATTTGCTAATAATGAGACTCCAGCACTCGGCAGAGATTTGGACCACTGGCAGCAGATTGGTGAATAGGCCTACCGGTCCTTGAGAAGGACGTGTCTTGTCTGTAGGTTTCCACCTCGGAGATGCACAAGTAAATTTTACAGGTGCAAACTTTCTAAAACTAGACACTGTAGGTTAAGGGAAGCTGTGCTCTGGAATCAGAAGAAACCCATTGCAAGGTTGTCCAGTGGGAAGGAGAATGAAGATTCAGGTTTCCCTTCCCTTTTGCTGTGTCCAGTTGGTGATACCTCACACTGTATTCCTGTCTTAGGCAGGGAATCTGTTCAGCTGACCACAGATTGCCCAATCTCTTTGGATTCCATCTCAAACTACAAAATTTCCTTTCCTTTTTTTTTTTTTTCTTTCTATTTTAATCTGTCTCAACACATTAACAGACATTATCTGTTTCACATGTGACTGGCCTATCTCGAAAGAACCATCTGTGTCAGAAAGGGCAGGGGAAAGTGCCTTGTATTACTTAAGAGTCTGAGATTTTGTGTAGACATAAAATAGGACTGACATTAGCTCACTAGCAGTCTTGTCCTGTGAATCATGGCTCACCCTGAAAGGTGTTCTCACCTCAGAGTGCTTTCTAGGTCTTCTCTACTCAGCTGACCGTTCTCCTGACAAATGTGGCCACACCTTATACTATCTACTCTCAACCTTTTGTCTTGTTTTTTCCTTTCACAATCTCATCCCAACAAAAGCTGCAACAAAACCAAACATAGTTTCGAAGTTAAACTTTTTTTTAACAGATTATTGTTTGTAATGGAAACGTAAAACAACTCAAACTTTAGAAAAAAAAAACCCTTTAGGTATGGGCATAAATTTCCTCTGACTATTATTAATTAATTAATTAATTAACATGGGAAGTCTGCTCACTTTCTACAGCTGTTAAACAAAGAATACATGTCACATACAGGGAGGCAAATAAAGTGCCCAAATCTCGGGATTTAAAAACTGTTAGAAAAAAATACCTTTGAAGGTTCTTTTCAACCCTGTAGAATGGATTTCATAGACTCTTCTCTTATAGTAACAGTACAGTAAAAATAGAACTACTGTATGTGGGTAGGTGTCCCAGATGCTGTACTTCTAGTCAATCTGTTTTAGTTACATTGATTTAGAATTCTACCTACATTACCCATAAGTAGCAATCGGTCACCTATTTCTTTGGGACTAGCTTTTGTGAGCCTTTGTATGTCAAAGATCTTTGTCCAACTGTTTCTTCTATTTCTTAATTTTGCCATATTGATTGCAGGCATTAACAGTAGACAGCTTGGAAATAAATTCTTAGATCCCATTTTGACTTGTAGTATCTTTGGAGACCTGATATTTCTCTGTTATTTTCATTGATTCTGTACCTTAAGGACAGTTATTCCTATAAACTTCGTGTTGTAAAAGTGTGTGCTGGCATTCCTGTTTTCTAAAATGCTTTCCAAATGGAAAGTTCTACCTAATAGTATATATGATCTTCCTGTGTTTTATGGGAAATGTGCTAATCTGTGATGTTCAGATATTTAAAGTGAGGTGTAGAGTTATATTTGGTTGGACATGCAGTAACTAGATTCTTGGGTCTGAGGCTGGCTATCAGCGTGGCTCATTGCTTTTATGTTATGAAGTAGCACTCTTCTCTCATCCTTATATGACAATGACAGTACTCTCTCGGAGAATTATTGTAGAGGTTGGATGTGATGATGGAGATAAAACTCTTAGGGCAGAACCTGGCATGCAGCACTAACTCTCAACAAAACAACATCTCAAGGAAGATAGTTATTGAAATTGAAATTGCCTATATCATATTAACCCTACATATACTTGATCACAAGACAAAACAAAAACAAAAACAAAAACAAAAAACAAAACAAAAAAAACCCCACAAAACAAAATATCATTTAATACTCCTAGTTACATGGTGTTCAAATTGTGACAGTACCATAAAGATTGTTAGAGCAACTCATGTTATTTTCACAAACCTCTCTTTTCTAGTTAATACAGATTGCCAACAGGCAGAACAAGGTACCTTACTGTCAGAATTATGAGACCCTATTTCATTAGTTGGAAGTTACCCAAATTTGTTATATAAAGAACAAGCTCTTAAAGTAATATAGGTTCTCTACTGAGAACTCAGATTAGGTGTATGCTTTTCTGTGTTCATCTTCCTCCCCCTTCACAATTGCTTTGGGATCAATTAAGATGAGTGTGTCGCCTCACAGAAGAAGCATGTGAACTCTTTATAAACAAATTAAAAGATGCTCAGCATTACTGATAATCAGGAAAGCAGATATTAGTACATGAAGGAGGAAGGATCCCCTACCCACTGAATGTCTGAGAGTAATGGAACTGCCTATACCCTGTATTATGTAAGCTATGAAGCCACTGAAATACTTAGGCAATAGGATTATAAAATGCTACTATAGACAATTATCGAAACTGTCAGTTTCTTGAAGAGTTATGCATGCACTCACCATGGGACCTAGCTGGATTAACCACTCTTCTCTTTTGCTGGCAAAATACAAGACACAAACAACCTAAGAGAGGGAAGGCTTATTTGGTTCACAGTTTGAGGACACATTCCATCACCGCAGGACTGTGTTAACATGGAGTCCACACTCAGGAAGCAGAGAGCTGAATGCTACTGCCCAGCTCATTTGATCCTTATTCCTCAACTTAGGACCCCAGATCATGAGACATTGTTGCCCATATTCATGGTGATTGTTTCCTCCTCAGGAAAACCTTTCTGGAAACACCCTCACAGACACATTCCCATGGAAATTCTAAAGCTGACTTTGAAGATTAACCTAATCATTCCTGCAGTTCTACTCTTAAATGTGTATCCAAGAGAAATAACACAAAGGATTCTATACAAATATCCATTGCATCAATGTCGCTATAAGGAATACAAATTAAAAACTTCTGCTTGGTGTAGTTTAACCAAGGCTGAGCCCTAATTCAAGAATTTCACTATTCTCTCTGTCTTTCTTCTGTTTGTACTTTCTGGGCTTTGCTGCCAGTCTGATCTGTCTGCCTTTGATACCTATTGGTTGTGCTTATCCACAACAGAACACGTTGTTCTGTATTTATTGAGCAGTGAAGAAAACATGGTATAAGAAAGGAATGAAACATTCTTCCTAAAACAATTGGACTCAATTTCTACAAGGGAAGAAGTGACTGCTGACCCAACTGACCCGGAACAGCACTTGGCTCTCCATATGCTGCTTCCTATACTTGTGGGATAGTTATGCTTTCAAGTGTGCTGTCAACCTGTTGGCTGTTTCAACAAATGATCACACATACACACACACACACACACACACACACACACACACAGAGAGAGAGAGAGAGAGAGAGAGAGAGAGAGAGAGAGAGAGAGAGGCACGCACACACAATTTTGGCTCTGAAGTATGGAAGAATATATAACTTAAGATTCAGTCTAAGTTCTTACCTTAAAGTTGGAAAAACTGATTACATGGGAAATCCAGGACATGGTGCGTATTGTTTCTTTTAATGCTGGTTAAACATAAATGGACTGAGTATAGAGTAGAACAGTAGGTAAAAGTTTCTGTGATCTCAAGGTATATTATTAACTGGGCCACAAGGCCTGGTAAATGTTTAGTCTTGAAGTTCAAGAGCAATAGATACTTTCAGGAAGAAGAAAAAACCAACAATGTATCACACAGTCCATAACATACCTTTCTATAATGTCTAAAGCCTGGACATAGTTTATCAATAGATGAGTGTGTACCCTATGTTTATATGGCTCATACCACACAGAGCAGAGAAAATGGGACCAAATATTGAAACCGGTTATAAGTAATGAGAAAAAACAAAAACAAAAGAAGCATGAATAATGTGGCTAGTAACTATACAACTTTGTTTTTACAAAATATTTTTAAAAGGTGAATTTATATAGAAAACAAACTCCTAATTGTCTGAAGCTGAGGCTAACGATTTATTGTAAAGCAATATAAAGGAAGCATTTAGTCAGTGTTCTATATCCTGATTATGGAAACACTTAACCGATTGAATGGACTGAATTGAATTGAGCACCGATTTTTTTGTTGTACACAAATTTCTCATAAGATATTTATCTAGAATATATGAATAAATGTTAAATAACTCAAAATATAATAGTCTGTTGGAGTTCATGGTTAAAGTTAGGGGGAAAAACAAAAACAAATAGCACATGTAAGGAACAGACTTGCACCTTTGTCACTTTTGTATAACTCAGGTAACTGATGACCACATGTAGCCCTGTGAGTAATCAACACTTGGCCATTTCCTTTAATACAACCTTTTTTTCTAGTCTTCAAATCCCAATAGCTATTATTGATTATCAATAATATTGTATTGAAGTAGGAGGTAGTAAACTACTGTGGGTTTCCTTTTATGAAACAGAAATTCAAAATATGGTAAGGGAATATCTACCACCATTATGTACACAAACTCAGTCATGTGTGGATGTTTTACTACTCCAAATGTAACTACTTTATAAATCAGTAGCATTGACTGTATCATTTTATATATCTTTAGTCTCTAGGGTCTGACACACAAAGAGTAACCTGCTCCTTCTTGCTTCTAGATTGAATAGTTTGAGAGCCTGAGTACTAGGCCTAGCAATGCAGAGAGAAATGACTTAGGTAGTGAGCTTCAAGAAGCTTTCAATATGGGCACTGTAGAAATGGCTCAGCACTTAAAGCAATTGTGGCATATGCATGAGGACTAGTGTTCAGATTTCCAACAGCAATGTTTGTGCTAGGTGACCTCAGTGACACTCATGGGAGACAGAGGCAGGGACCCCAAGAGTAAGCTAGATAGTGAATCTATCCATATTGATGAACTTTGAGTTTGGTTATAAGAACCTTCCTTAAATGAATAAGGGAAGTAAGCAATGGAGAATGGTTCCTAACATAAACTCAGCCCTCCACATGCACATCCAGGCATGTGCACATGTACTCACGCACATAATGTACTCATACACACACAAAAGTATCCATAAATAGGTGAACACTGAATACAGAAAATGGATACAAAGAAGAAAGGAAGATGACACCAGGATATGAACTAGCTCCTCCAGCAGCTATACAAAAGTTCCCATTCAGCCAGTAGTTTGTCCACAGTTTTTCACTCCTTCTGCAATGAAGCATTTTTGTCTTAACACAGGGCAGCCTCCGTGTTTTACCCCGGGGTTACACTGATGAACAGTATCAGTAGTCGTGCATCAAATGAAAGGTCCATCTTGCATCCTCACATCTTACTAACCTGGGTGGTGGGGAATGTATGGGAATGTGATAATGAGCCATGAAAATTGTTAATAGTGCTAACAGCGAGCCATAGGTCCAGTGGGTCCTGGGAGGATGTGTCACAGAAATTGGAGGTCAAAATTTCCTAAAGTATTCCATTGAGTTTGTCTCAATTTACCTCGAGGCTGCAACTGTGTACTGACTCCAAGTTACACTGCAACTCATAACTCACATACCCGATATTTCCTTTCTTTCTTGTTTACTGTGTTCTGTGTTCAAGAAATTGTAGTAGATACAGTTTATAGGAACAGCATATTTTTCACTGGTCGGGTTTCTTGACATTTCCCCCAAGCTCAACTACTTTGAAGTTAGAATATTAAATACAGGGCTATTATCTCCCTTGTATTGGCTCCTCTCATTTTTATCCTGTGTTGTGTTTGACTTGAAAAATCTATCCTCATATTATTATCATCTATAAGAATATGATAGTAAAGATCTAAACCCATTTGAACTGACTAAAATATGTATCATAATTGAATTTCTTATGGGTTTCCAAGTCATACTTATGCCAAGTGCTACATTTTAAACACAGCAAAGAGGTTTCCAATTTGAGCATTCTACATTAAATAAGTCAAGCTTTTCTTAAAAGTGAAGGATCATAATCTTTGGTTTATGAGTAATTCGAATATTGGCTATTCAGAGCTTCTACAACATCCTTTTTGAGGATCAGGTGAGTGAGGTAACAATGTAAACATTTCTTCTGCATGGCTCCTCTCCGCTGTTCTCTGATGCTGTTGATATATCCACCTGATTGAGATTTATTAGATTCACCCATCTCCCTGCGTTTTGTCAAATGTCTCTTCTTTGCATCCTCTCTGGATTTTGTGGTTATCACAAACAGTAAACGTTTGTTGCTCCCCCAAGAGTGTCTCAGTCCTGAATTCTGGATGGGGGTGGGGTGAAGATACCAGGGTTGTGTGCAGTTGCTAGAGGCCTAGGCTGGCTGAGCATCCAATGTGAAAGCTAAGGGAAGCAGTCAGAGGGCATGGCTGGTACAGCACTTCTAGGGCAGCAACTCCCCAATCTCAAATAGTACGTGGATTTGTTTAAGGTATGAATTCAATATTACAGCAGAAGAGGAAGTTCTAGTGGAAATATTTTACCAAGGATAATCCCAGGGCTTACAGTTTTTGTGTTGCATCACACTCTTCCTTGGAGTACATGAACAAATGTCTACTCACTCCCAAAAGGAAATCATTAGCAAAGGGGCAATACTACAAAAGTCTAGTGTGGTGAATGAATGAGCTTATTGGACGTCACTTACAGCAGTATGAGTGTGGGATTACTTACAAATGAAGAAATAAATGACTTAAGGGCAGCTGTATCAGAGAAAGCCCATCCAACAATGTAGGCAGGACTAGCAAAAGCAGGAAGCACAGAGGACATTGCACATCTTACAGATGGCTCTACATGTGAAGAATTTCCCTTCCAGGCAACTCATCAGATCTCGGCCTCTTCTAAGCAGCATTATGATCTGAGGGTGTCTTTCAGTATCTTTTTCTGCTTATATAAGCTTGGGGATGGGAGAATCTAGTGCATGTGTCGGGTTTCAAATACCTCTTGATGCTTCTGAGTTGTTTACTTTCTGATTCTCAAGAAGCCTCTCTTTAGAATATCCCAAGTCTTAAAGAGCTTCCTTCTAGGATGGAATGTATCAACTTGGAGGATATTAATATACAACATCTTTTCTAAACATTTATTTTTTGAAATAATATTATATCATTTTCCCCTTTCTTTCCTCACTTCAGAACTTCCCATATACTATCTCTTTTTCAAATCCATGACCTCTTTTTTCATTTACTATTACCACACACACACACACACACACACACACACACACACACACACACACACACACAGTCTGTGCAATGTTACTTCTAAGTATGCTTTCCAAACACCTATAAAGTCTCACCACCATGGCTGCCTAATACTAGCTAAGTAATGACAATAGCAACAGACATGTTTTCATGGGTATGGAAAGCCCAGGAAGCCTTAAGCCTGCACAAAATACTGCATTCAACTGCAGAATGCTGAGATCAACATCCTTTTAAATTTTTAAATATTTTAGCTTTTTGAGAATTTTATACATACATATACTGTAGTTACAGTATTTATGCCATTCTCTCTCCCACCTCAGACTCTTCTCCCTCTTTTCCCAGCTCCCTTCAAGATTCTTGACCTTTTCTGTACTTGTTGCGCACACACACACACACACACACACACACACACACACACACACACACACAGAGGCACACGGCACACATTAGTGTTGCTTCTATGTATATATGTCTAGGGCTTCCTCCTTGGGGTTGATTAACCTACCACTGGTAGATAACCCACTACCCTGTCAGCTTGTACAGTCATTAATCAGGTTTGTTTAGGGAGACATATCATTCAGACTCCATAGGTTATATCTGCTGTTATATATCCTTATTATATATCCTGTTATATATCCTTGTTATATATCCTGTTATATCTGCTAGGCTTTATCTCAGGAGGAATCCTGAGCCTCTGGCTTTTACATAATTTCTACCACTTCTTCTGCAATGAGTTTTGGAGTTTGTTTCTTGCTTGTTGTTATTGTAGTCATTGTCTTAGGTATAGGGGCTGCACTGTAGATGTACCAGCTGTGCTCCTTTGTAGTAGCTTCATATACTGCAAAAGTGCGTCTTTGGCAAGGAGTGGTAGCTATACTTATCTGTGGATATAAGGGTAGTTATAATAATACACTTAGAAGCAATAGTGGTGTAAGACAATGTCAATATTACAGTCCTCCAGGATCTATCTCTCCAGAGATGGGTAGTTGACCAGGTTTACAATATCAGGCCAAAGTTCCCTCTTCTTGAGGGTGACTTAAGTCTGAGTAGGCAACTGTTGGTTAAGCCCCAGGATGTAGGTGCTACTATTTTAGCAACTAGGGATATTGTTCCAGACAAGTCGTTATTGTGATCCATGGGCTTTTCAGCTAAGTAAGGCTACCGGTTACCTTTCTTCCTTAGCACCATGCATAGTAACTTTCAATACTCTGAGAAAAAATCCTCAAAAAAGAGGATTCCAGGTCAATAACAGCTCAATTCCTCCAAGTCCTGCATCTTAGGTATATTGTGTCTTCAGCAACAGGGTATTCCATTCAAGTTCTGGAGGGATTCAAAATGGGAAATGGCAGTGGCCTATACTGTTTTCTGCATCTCTTGAACTCCTTCCTCCAATAGCTAGGCAATCACTTTCCCTAGCTTAATATTGAGATATTTGTTAGATAGCCTGTGACTCCTGGGGAACGTGTTATTATCCAGTGTGGCGTAATTCCATTTAAATGACATAAATATATTTACATAAACACATATATACTATATGTTTAATTAAGCTTATAAATAATGTTTACTATGATTTTTGCATGATCCTACGTGATTTTTAATCTGCCTTTTGTCTCCTTCTGTGTTGCTTTCCCTACACCATTCCTATTTAATCCTTATTTTTCTCTTTCCTTCTTTATACCTGCATCCTACTTACCCTATGTCTAGAGCGCCTTCCTGCCCGCTTTCCCCGTAGTTCTTTTCTGCTTCTGCAGATCCTTTATATGATATATTCAAATCTAAGGATTCAGAGTCTGGACACCATGAGGTCTTTGTCATTCTGAGTCCGGGCTACCTCACAAAGTATAATATTCTTTTCAGATCCTTACGTCTACTTTGAAATGCATATGTCAGGGAGGCAGGGCAGATCAAGATAGAAATCTTTATTAGTGTGAAGCTTTAGATGTCTGGGATCTGTTCTTGCCAAATCGCACTAGATAATAAGGCGGTGCCTAGCTCACAGATACCCACTGTGACCACACTTGAACAGAAAAGCAAGTGAGACCCGAGACAGAACAACAGCCCTGAGTCTGTCCTGGCTCTGATGCTGTGCTGTGACTTTTAAAAAGTTCCTCCGTTTTAGTCGAACTATTTTATTCAGCTATAAAATTAGTCATAGAAATTATCCTACTTTCCTATCTAACATAGGGAACAAATGAGATTGCAAATCTAGTTCACAAATATCATTAATTGGTTGGGGAACTGAAGAGGAATTTTGTAGAAATGAGGAAGCTATGGCTCTGAGTTTATTAAATGAAGTATCAATATTTGGCTTAATTTCAGAGTGTCACAAATCATTCCACTACGTTTTAGTTGATTCACAGATTATATTTACTCGAGCATCATATGCAGCGTTTTATTAACTGAGGACAAGATCATAAATGTTATGTTTGCCTTGTATTTATTGGTGCCAAGTATACCATTTAGATTTAATCTCGAGTTATAGGAAAACTAAGACAGGGATAACATTTTAAAAAATAGTCAAGGCACGGGTAAGCTCTATGGTGATCAGAAATGAATGAATTTCTTCCGACTTGTATTCTGGATCCAGGACTGCTCCAGTTCCAGCCATCATAGATACCTCCTATCTGACAGCACAGTGGAAAATGAGAAGAGACTGATGGGCTGTGCACCCTCGAATACTCCCCTGTTTATCTTCCATATCAGGACTCTAATCCTATGACCTTAACCTAAATAAAGGATGGGAAATTCAGTTTTCATTACAGGGACCCATGTGCTTTTAAGATTCTATCATGAGAAAAATGGGATAAAGCAAACACTGGGGGAAAACAGTCCTTCCTACAACTGAGATTAGAGAACACTTCTCAATCGCCAGTATTCAGATCAGAATCTTCTTTGAAGTTCCTGCTAGCTGCAGAGTTGATTTCCATGTGTCAGATATGACATTGGGCATAAAAAGGGAAGGAGACATCATCTTTTTCCCTTAGAAGCTGTAATCAATGAGACAATAATAAAAATAAGAATTTCCAAAATGAAGATGACATAAAAGAAAATAATTTTATATCCATGTGAGTAGTGAAAGCAAAAATTGTGTGACTCTTTGATACAGTCGGGATTTGCTGTAGTCATGCATGGAATATCGCCCAAGGAACCTGGGGAAATGTACCTTTCTCTGAAACTAAAGTGCTTCATTCATGAGCAAGGGGATGCTTTACACACTGGGAGGTTGTAATTCAGAGCCAAATGTGGATCATAATTTAATTTCTCATATAAATATACACTCAGCGCATTGAGATTGAATGGGGTAAGGTAGATAAAGGGACACATATTCTTTACGTAGTATTAGCTTGCTTTGAATGTATTCAATTATTGATATGGTTTTGACTTCCTTGGGTAGGAAGACACTGTAGCAAGGTTCTCTTTCCTAGGGGATGCAGGAGTAGAAGCCTTTGGCCAAGGTAGGAGGACAGTTCCTCTTCCTTCTGTCTTCCCTGCTCTATGGCAGGCTCTGACCACGCCTCTCTTCTGAAGGCAGAAGAGTATGTATGGAAAAGAATAGAATCAGGCAAGTTTTCACCCACTTAAAATGAAGAGAATGAAATTACAGCTCTCCAGAGAAGACCGGGAACACATTTCCCCTCTCTCTCCACCCCTCTCCACCCTCTTCGCTTCAACCAGGACTCAGAAAGCTTTCTTCTCTCCTCACTACTTCTAATGCTTGAGAGTAAAAATGGAGGGAGTTTCTCAACTCATCCACACAGCTTTAAACAGTATAATTTAAAGCTGCACTATAAAAATAAAGAGCTATACTTAAAAATATTTTCTAAGATCTATTTTTGACCAAATGTTCTTTTGCGGTTGGCTTCTCTTTTTCTTATTGACAATTCTTCCTACTCTGGCTTCAAATCAATTTAAAAAGTGATCAGAAGAGATGGCTTAATGCCTCGCACATCATCACAGGGCAAAAGGGGCTCAATAAGAAAGCCTTGTTTCTCCAGGCGTGGTGGCACACGCCTTTAATCCCAGCACTTGGGAGGCAGAGGCAGGCAGATTTCTGAGTTCGAAGCCAGCCTGGTCTATAAAGTGAGTTCCAGGACAGCCAGGGCTATACAGAGAAACCCTGTCTCAAAAAACAAAACGAAAGAAAGAAAGAAAGAAAGAAAGAAAGAAAGAAAGAAAGAAAGAAAGAAAGAAAGAAAGAAAAGAAGGCATTGTTTCAAGTCACAAATGTGGTCCAGCTGTGACACTTCCAGTGAGAAGTTATTGGATGGTAACTTAATCATTTCTCAAGATCTGAAAAATAACATAAAATGATGCTTGGCTTGTTTTTTGTTTTCCATCAACTTTTGATTAATCACCCTAGGCTCTGGATTAAGAAGTGTGTTGTACTGATAAAATTTTGGTGTGTTCTGTATTGTTTTTAAAAAAAAAATGGGTAATGTGAATGATCTATCTTGTGTAACCTATCTCCAGTCATATAAACTTAGTTACAAGGGTCTTCCTTCTCCTGACCTTTCCTATCTGAGCTGAACACACAGTATTATAATTACTGATAGGTGTTTTTATACTTACATATTTATTATGCATTTTATATTCTGGAGTAAATCGCATCTAACCTATTTAATTTAAGATTTTCTGAGATTGGGTATACAATACATACCTTGACCCTGAATTTCTCAACAACAAAAACCTGTGTTTTTTTCTTATTTTATTTTAAATTTTTTATTAGATATTTTCTTTATTTACATTTCAAATGTTATCCCCTTTCCTAGTTTCCCCTCTGAAAATCCCCTCCCTCTGTTCCCCAACCTACCCATTCCCATTCCTGGTCATGGCATTCTGCTATACTGGGGTGTAGAGCCTTCACAGGACCAAGGGCCTCTCCTCCCATTGATGACCGACTAGGCCATCCTCTGCTACATATATAGCTAGAGCCACAAGTTCCACCATGTGTTTTCTTTGATTGGTGGTATAGTTCCAAGGAGCTCTGGGGGTACTGGTTAGTGCATATTGATGCTCCTCCTATCGGGTTTCAGTCTGCTTCAGCTCCCTGGGTATTTCTCTGGCTCCTTCACTGGGGACCTTGTGCTCTGTACAATGGATGACTGTGAGCAACCACTTCTGTATTTGCCAGGCACTGGCAGAACCTCACAGGAGACAGCTATATCAGGATCCTGTCAACAGGCTCTTGTTGGCATCTGCCTAGTGACTGGGTTTGGTGGTTGTTTATGGGGTGGATCCCCAAGTGGGGCAGTCTCTGGATGGTCATTCCTTTAGGCTCTGCTCCGAACTTTGTCTCTGCAACTCCTTCCATGGGTATTTTGTTCCCCATTCTAAGAAGGAATAAAGTATCCACACTTTGGTCTTCTGTCTTCTTGAGTTTCATGTGTTTTGCAAATTTGGAGGATATCATCCTGAGTGAGGTAACCCAATCACAAAAGAACACACATGCTATGCACTCACTGATAAGTGGATATTAGCCCAGAAACTTAGAACAAAAACCTCTTAAGATATACTAAGAAAATCTAGGTTTTTTTTGTTTTTTTGTTTTTTTGGCACAAACTGTTGTTTCCCGTTCTTTTCAAATATGTCTACAGCACTCACTTTTAAAAACAATGCTGCAATGCTGGGCATTGTGGCGCTTGCCTTTATTCCCAACACTGATCATAGCCATTTTCCCCATGTGCTGCGAAAGTAAGAACCCAGCCTAGTAGAGCAACAAACGCACGAACATAATTATTTATGAAAAGATAGCAAACAGCTTGAGATATTACTTAAGTATCAGAAGAAGGGATTTTCTGCAGCTGAGTTAAGGATTTCCCTACCAGTGGGCTGAAATATTGCTTTGTTTTTGTTGATGCTCTGAGGTGCCTCAGAGAGCTGGCTTATATCTTTGTTTGGTACATTAAAAGTCAACGAGGGTAAACGATGGATTGCCCACTGGGATACCTCATTGAAAAGGGAAAAAAATCACCAGGCACAGCAGCATAGGTCTTTAATCCCCTCACCCAGAAGGCAGAAGCAAGTAGATCTCTGTCAGTTTGAGACCAGCCTGGTCTACATAGTAAATTCCGGGACAGCCCAGGTTGCAGAGTGAGGCCTTGTCTCAACAACATAAAATGAATAAATAAACAAGGAAGGAGACTCCCAAACAGGAGAGCACATCAACATTTCTCAGCCTGTGCCGAGAGGACTGGAACCTGTGTTTTTAGGCTATCAGTCATTCATCCAATGTTAACAAGTTGGTACAAAGATTCACTGAGCTCACAATGCGCTCTCTCTCTCTCTCTCTCTCTCTCTCTCTCCTCTCTCCGCTCTCTCTCCTCCCTTTCTCTCCTCCTTCCTCTCTCTGTCTCTCTACCTTTCCCCGTCTCTCTGTCTCTCTGTCTGTCTGTCTCTCTCCCCTCTCTTCTCCTCTCTCCAATCCTCTACAAATGAATTTCTAATCTCTTCACCTGAGTTCAAACCACTGGCTTCTCATCTGACTTTAGTCAGCTTTCACATCTGACTTTAGTCCTACTTGAAGAACAAAAGTGTAAGTTGTCACAAACTGAAGTTATCTCATTGTTCAACCACAAGGTATGCTAATACATCTGTGTCCACACCCAGCCTTCTTATTTGTCCCAGAGTCTCCTTACCAGGGCCTGCTCCTTGCACCACCTTCCATTTCCGTGCTGCTAGATTATCACAAACTTGTTGCTACTGCTCCTTTCCCCTGATTTACAAGCTTCTAATTCTTCACTTAATACTTAAACACATTTAATATTTTTCCATTGTCGAAATCCCATGCCCAACTCCCCTCCCATTAATTATAAAAATCTGATTAAGTACTTAATGTATGCTGGACATATTCTATGGCCATTGTTCCATGAATATGTTGAGAGCAGGATGCAAGGGATCCCACCAAGTCATCACTGATTTGGAAGTTTCCACATTGCTCTTGCTGATAGAGATTGAACCATGTTTGCAGGGGTGGGGGTGCAGAGTTTTCCTTGGGGACTGGGAGATGGCCTCAGTTAGGGCTGTAGAATGAAGAGACCATGGATTTGATGGATTAAGTAATGGAATAGGAACTGATAATTGATTAAATGTGGACATATTACAAGGATGACATCTTGTTGGTAAGAATAAGGACCTTTCGTTGCTAGCCATTACAGGAGGAGGAACTGGATCAAGAGGGACAGCAAGGAGTTCCTTTTCAGACAGACTGGGTTTGAAATATCTGGGGAGCTCAGATGTAGGTGTGTAGGAATGCAGAAGATAGTTACAAACAGAAGGAACCAATCTCAGAGTTCAATTGTTATTTATTTATTTATTTATTTATTTATTTATTTTTGAGACACATTTTCTTTTCACCAATTCCCACGCTTAAGATTCCAGAGTGCACACGTAGCATCATTCAGTTGGTTGGCTGGTTAGCAACAGGAATTTCCTCCCACGTGTTTTGAGAGTGCCAAGGCAGAGTCAGCAGATAGTCTGCCATCATTCCTGCATACCGGCAAGGACAAGATTACTATAATTTGGCTTCTTTTCCATACTTTTCATTGTTCTGAAATTCCTCTGGATATCACCCGTTTACTTAAGCTTTTACTTTACTTTACTCTTTCTAGAGTAACTTTAAAAATTGAGTCCAGTCAAGATTCTATAAGAGAACTGAGAATATACAGGATTCCTTTTATTAATATTATTGAGATTCTACCAACCACTTAGAAGCTTGTGGTGATAATCACAGTAACTTTCCATAGTCGATACTTTCATTCCCATTGTACAGAAAAATGGAGGAGGCTGCGAGACACTTTATTCCTAGTGGAAGACCAGACACTTGGCAGCTTCTGTTGCACAGAGCCAGTTTATGACTGAATTGCTGATGCTGGACCTTGGATACCCATGAGGATCACCTGGGAGGGAAATTCTGCTGCTTAGGCTGAACTCCATTCGGATAACAGCAGCCCAAAGACGGCAACGGCACTCACACTCGTACATTGTAAAGATCCCCAGGAATAGCAGCATTCAGCCAAGGTCGAAAAATATTAGTTCACTACGAAAACATAGGATCTTTTATCATTTCTCCCCAAATCAAACAAACAAACAAAAAAAACCAAACCATAGTTTCATTCCATATTCCAGAACGAAAAAAAAAACATCATAAACATAAATGTCTTCTTGAAAAGACAAATATTCTTCTCCTTTACGAGTCATCTGAGAAACATGTTCAAAGTCTAGGTGTTCCAGTAGTGGTACCATCACTTTGTTTGCAACGTGCACTAGAAGTTGAAAACATTTACGTGTTGTGTGTGTTGCCAGGGCATATATATATATATATATATATATATATATATATATATGAAGGTTAGAGGACAATCTGTGCAAGTGCATTCTCTTTTTCCACCTTGTGGGTTACAGGAATTGAACTCAGGTTCTCACTCTCGTCAGCAAGAGGCTTAACCCCCTGCACCATCTTATTGGCCCAGAAAGCAACCTTTTTTTTTATTAAAAAAAAAAAAAAAGCTATATAATACTGATCACACATTTGCCCTCCACCAACTGTACCCAGATCCTTTGCACCTCCCAGCTACCCAACTCAATGCCCTTTCTTTCTCTCTCTTAAAAAAGAAACAACAAAACACACGCGCGCGCGCACACACACACACACGAGAGAGAGAGAGAGAGAGAGAGAGAGAGAGAGAGAGAAGTATAAGCAAAAGGCCAATAAGACAAAGGGTGCACAAGCCAATATGAAACACAGTCTACAAAAATACAACTGGGTTTACTTTACATTGGCTTACTACTCCTGGGTGTGGGGTCTGTCCATAAGTGTGGGTAATATACCCAGTGAGACTCCATTGGAGAAAACTAATTTTTCCTTCACAACCAGGTATTAATTGCAGATAGCTTCTTGATCAGAGGTGGGATCCCAGGTTCACTTCCCCTCTCAGTACCTGGATACTTTCTGGCTTGAACCTGTAGCGGCCTGTGTGTGCTGCCACAGTCACGGTGAATCATATGTGTGTCTGTCTGTCTTATCGAATGTGAAAGAGACTGCTTCCTCAGAATCATCTATCACCTCGTAAATCTTACAGGATTTCAACTTCCTCTTATGCTTACATCCCTGAGCTCTGAAGGAGGGGTTTAATGGAGACATCCCAAGAGGACTAGATGCTCCAAAGTCTCTCACTCTGCATGTTGTCCAGGAGTGGGTCTCTGTGTTAGTTCCCATCTGCTGAAGGAAGAAGCCTCCAGTGGTGGCTGGGTGAGGCACTGATGTATGGGTATGACAGAATGTCATTAGGTGCCACTTTATTGGTATATTCCTTTAGCAGAGCAGTGGTATTTGGTTCAGGAAGCAACTTTTTTTTTTCTGTTTCTTTTTAAGATTACAACTTAATTACTTTTCTACTCCAAATCTTCTCGTATACCCCTCCCTGCTCTCCTTTGAATTCATTATCTCTTTTATTCATTCATTGTTATTATATGCATGTATGCACTTGATTGTAACTTTTATGTATGTTTTCAGGGCTGGTCGTCTAGCACTGGCAATTGGTGTGACATTCCCTGGGGAGGAGCACCTGTCCAGCTCCCAGCTTTGCTCAGTTGCCTGTGGCTCTCTGTGTAGATTTTTCTTCTTCTTTGTGTAAGGTTGAGGTCTCATGGCTTTCTGGCATCAGTTGGGCATGTTTGTTACTATCATCCTTGTTCAGCTCATGAGCAAACAACTTTTATTTGCATCATTGTTATCCCCGGTTGTAAGTGATCACGTCTAATGTTTACAAGCTCCGAGGGAGTACCTGAGCAAGCATATGAACCCACTAACAAATGATTTCCTCTACAGACACAGAATTCAGGCTAAATCAATCCCTAGACATATCTTGGGGCCTATAAGACATTTTGAAAATTTTAAATTACTATTTAATATTTAGTTAAACTATGGTCTTATTTAGAAACTAACCTTCACTTCATTTCATCTTTAATAAGTCTGATATTTTCTCAAACCTGGAATCAATAGGTTACATTGTGGCACCTGATATATTTGATATAGAAATGTCTGAACTCCCCAAAGACATATTTCAAAAAATTATATTTTTCTGTTTTTTGTGATAATTTTTCCAAGGTCTTCAAATTATGAGAATGTTTTTTTGAGACGCTTGTTTTTGACATTTATGGAGCAAGTTTTTATCTCTGTTCACACCTATCTGGCATCTATTTTTTTTTTTTTTTAGTAACATTGCCTTTTTTAATATTAAATTACAAGAACTAGCAAAGAAGGTATTCAAGATGCTTATAATTAACACTACTTTTTCCATTCATTCACTCAGTTATTTTGTGTTATTAGTGATCTTTGGAATTTTGTACACTCAGAGCTTGTCTTCTGGCAGAGGTCTTGATTACACAGAGATTAATGCCCTTCAAATTTCACAAACAACATGGTAGGAGACATTATGAAGTTTTTTCCTTATAGCTCTGAGCCATTGCTCAATTTTGTTTGGGTTTTGTTTTGCTCTGGTTTTCATTTTGTTTTTAGACAAAATCCAAAAGGTTGCCTAGGCTGATAATGAACTCAAGAACCTATTGCCTTTGCCCTTAAGAACTTGTGCTTAATGGTGAGCCAAGAGTTTACAAGAAAGAAGTAGAGGTTTTTAAAATCTCTTCTGTTACAGTTTCCCATTATTGCAAAGAGGAAGTACAAGGCTCAGAATAATTATTTAGGTCAAGGAGAGATATTGTCAAATACTTAAAATAATATTATAGTCAGTGTGTTACATGCTACAGCAATTATAGAATAAGAGAAATTGGATAACATGACACAAATATGCCATTTCTATTTGGAGTCTTCATTCAATAATAGTTTACATTTCGTTTTTTAAAATGGTGGACCTTTTGTTCCCACTGGTTTTAATGAATTGTGACATTGTGATTAAGTGTTCTATCCAGGTGACTTCAATGGACAATGTTGGTGGCATCTACAGAACCCAAAAGTATACCTAGAAATGGTACATGTGTCTGTTTTAGTTAACGATGACTTGAAAATCGTCACTTCTACATGGATGCACGTTCACCAGTTGTAGTCACTCTATGTGAAAACATTTTGGAGTAGCTTCATAAGGAATGATGTCGTTGTGTCAATGTTAGCCTAGTCTGAGCTCATTGGCGTAGAGAGCATTGTAGGAAAGAAAGCATGTCACTCTTCACTTCTAATCTATGTATCTTTAGTGATTTCATTTCACAGAGTTCCACTGCTTCCTGTGGAAGGCATTTCCATCTCAGTGTTGCTAGAAAAACCAGTGTTTAAAATGGAATGGGGATCTGATAGGTTAGCTCTCCACTTATCCTTTAATAAATAGTCAACTATCCTCAGACCTGTTGTACCAATGAAAACTCAGTCCATATGGTTGACTAAGCTTCTGATTTAATTATTAGCATTTATTGAATATATATTAACTTTGTTTGAAGTTCCTTTTATCCATTATCTTATTTATCCTCGCCGTCATTCTTTTTTTAGATTATAAGAACTACCATCTTCTGAACTATGTAAAACCACAGCCTGCAAACTCATTGCAAGGATTAGTAAGGATGTCTCCTCAAGCTTGCAAGTGATTGCGTGAATCACATGATTACAATGATTGCATGAATCACACGATTACAATGATTGCATGAATCACACGATTACAATAATTGCGTGAATTACACGATTACAATGTCCATGTCTCACCTGTGAGAATCCCAAGATAGGTGTTACTTTGTTTTATAACTACAACAACAACAACAACAAAATAGTAGGTTAATCCATGAAACCAAATAAATATCTAAATAGCTTGATTCATGTGTTAAATTCCATGAAACCAGAAAAATTCCTAAACAATTTGATTCATGTGCTAAAATGTTATATAATGCAGTATGTGTTGTAGATGCAGCCTATAGATTCTGCTACTTTGTAAGAGTTTCAAATATTATACTGAAACACTTTATCTCAGTATTCTGGTTTTTCTTTAAATTTTAGCAAAATTAACCGTCTTTCATTCTCTACTTCATCTAATATTTACATTTGTGTCTCTCTTTAAAAGGCTCAGTTTTTATTTTTAAAATATTTACAAGTTACACATATAGCATTGCTTAATATTTTTTATAAACATGTTATTCCCATTGAAGTATTCAAAAATGGGGAAAATGATAGTCTGCATTTTTATTAGATTCTTGAAAAATGTGCCAAATCAAAAGGAATAAAAATTACATTTCATGCTAAAGAACTCATCTCTCGATCTGTATAATACTTTTTCAAAATAAAACTAAAACTACATAAAGTTTGAAAAGCATTGGTAAAATAGACTTCTCTAGTAAATCTAATAAATAAAAGCTAGCTGGCCTATGCTTCCAGTACTCAAAAGATAAAAACGAGTTAAGTGAGATCCTGTTTCGATGAACGAACGAATGAACGAACGAACGAATGAATAAGACTAAGCATGGGTAAGCAACATTAGAAATGAACTGGTTTAAGTTGCAAGAAAATGTTATATAAACTCATATTCTAATGCATTGCAATACATGGATAACATGTGACATGGATAACTCCCTTGGTAAACACAATTAGCAAAACTAACTCAAGAGCAAGTGAATCACCTGTGGAGGCCTTTAATTAGACAATTTATAGTATTTTAGAACTTTGAAAATACAAAAGCATTTGACAACCATATTCTTAAAACTTGTAGTTTTAAGTAGAATGTGGAAGTTGAAGGTTTTCAAAACTCCATTTAGAAACTTTGGAAATCAGAATTTCTGTAGACACAGAATCAAGGAGACTGCACACATCAAGAGCAGATAGGACCAAGTCGTAAGGAACAAGATGTGTAGCTTAACCTTTCAAGAAATTTGACCACAATTGGAAACGAACAGTAATAAAGAGGAGCTTTGGTTGGCTAAAGAGAGGTATTTCAACACAGTTATTTCTAGGCTAAGTTGTTATACCTATATGTTAGCTGGAGAGTGTAAAGTGTAAAGAAATCAGAGTAGTAGCCGGGCGTGGTGGCACGCACCTTTAATCCCAGCACTCAGGAGGCAGAGGCAGGCAGATTTCTGAGTTCGAGGCCAGCCTGGTCTACAATGTGAGTTCCAGGACAGTCAGGGCTACACAGAGAAAAAAAGAAATCAGAGTAGTGTTTACTCTTAGAATAACAATAATGACTGGCAAGCAAGTAATGTTATACATTTTGATGTGTTCTGTAGTTACAGAGGTGAATTCATTTACAATCTGTCTGGCCGATGTCAATAAGTATATGACTTGTAAAATGTATTAAGCTTTACCACATTTCATGACATAACAATTAAAAATTCACCCTTCCCCCATAAAAGAATGGTTGCTATGTATCAAATTTTCTACATGTGTGATGTTGGGGGTATTTGTTTGTTTGCTTATTGTGCGTTTGTTTTGAGACAGGATTTGTTTGTGTAGTTCTGAGACTTGCTCTACAGAGCAGGCTGCCCTCAAACTCAGAAACGGGCCTGCTTCCGCCACCCAAGCACTGAGGTTAAAAGTATCCACCGTTACACGTAGCTTGTATGATGTTGTTTCACTGTTATGGCCATTTGAAGAGGTAGACTTTTTTTATCCTCAATTTTCAGCTAGGGAAAAGGCAGCTCAGAAATTTCAGCAAATGAAACAGGCAGTGTGTGGCCCCAGGAGAGGAACTCTGACTACTCTATTGCATTGGGTCATGAAAGTGGAAGGACTTGTTTTGTCTTGGTCAGGGCAATGCTTTAGACGGAGGTATTGGGAGTATGGAGATAGTAAAACAGGCGGTCTGTCCTTCACCAATAACAGAGGAAGTGAGACCATATCACAAAGACAATAAAAGCAGCATTAGACAATAAGAATGGTAGAGATCATGAAGACCCACTCATGATAAGGATCCACACTTCCCTGCCCTTGCTCTACCCTGCCCTTGTCTGTAACTGACAACTGGTATACCAAGTCCTTTATTATAATAGGCTTTCCTTCTGGCAGCCTCAATGGTACTGGGAACACTCATTACTGGTGTCCTAAGCTGTGAAGCTTTTTCATGACTTACTACTTGGATGGTCATGAAGGGTCGGTCTTCAGCTAACCTACTGGTTTTTCTGATAGGACCACTGTCACATCTGATATCTAGTATTAGCATTTGTTTAATACAGCTCTTCTAATCTCTTCAGGCTCCATCTTCCTGCGCCAGTGGATTTGGGGACTTTTCTCTCAAAACCATTGCAGAAATAGATTTTTAACATCAAGTGTGAAAGGTTTTGTTTGTTTGTTTGTTTTGACACATTGCCTGTGAGTTTAAAACTATTGTGATTTCTGATACTTTTAGGAACATTTTCCTGTTTATCATAATTTCTGTTCCCTCTTCTTCTTAATTGAACTTAACGATGTCTCTTACTTTTCCATTTCCTTTGATAACTTACAAATATATCATTTCTACTTTATATTGGTTACCTTAATTTAACAAGGATATCATAAACGTTCAGATAAATATATCTGTCATCTGTTACTTAGTCTCTCTGGTATATCAAAATGGGAAGACAGAGGCTTAGCGAGGTTTTTCGCTCTGATTCCTTGTAACCCTCCTGTCTTCTTTTGGCCCTCACTGGTTTTATTTTAGATTTTCTAGTGGCTACATTATAAGATGACATGAAATATACTAAATGAAATTTTATTTAGATTCAATATATTTTATTGCTTTTATTTGCCATATCTCTCATTCATTCCATTCTGTCTACTTGAAGTTCTTATTGGTGTTTTCATATTGTCTAGAAATTCTATCAGTGAAAACCTTAAGTAATAAGCTTCAAAGTCCCTTTCAATTCTAAAATTATACTTCTGCCTATCTCTTGGATAATAGTTCGACTGGGTGTAGAATTCTAACTTCAAAGTTCGCTTTCATTAGAATTAGAATAAGGATATTTCCCCCCCCCCCTCCCTTCTTGGATCCTGGGTATTTCACAAAAATGTTAATATCACTCTGATTCTTATTCCTTTGGAAGCAGCCATTCTTTTCATTCTGAACATTTTAAAATCTCATTCTGATTCTAGACATTAACAAATTTCACAAGAAGTGTGCCTGTCTGCGTATGTTTCCTCCCTGATCTACCCTGTAGCCAAGGTTGTATTGTGTTCTGAAGAATTCTTCCATAATATTTCTTTAGATACTGTCTTCTTTTCAGTTTCTTTATGCATTTGTTCAAGAAGTCCTATTGAGCAGATCTTGGAACTTCTGTGACATTTACATATTGTCATATTTTCCTCCTTTCTGTATTGTCCTTACTCCAAACTCTGAGCTCAGGACTGAGGGATCTATCCTCAATCTGCTTTCATCTACTTTTGATATTTTTCTAGAACTGACTGTAGCTTCTGACTTGTAAGAAGTAGTTCATTTCCTTCAGTTGCCTTCAGGAAATATTTTTTTTTACTCTTCCTAAGAATTGGGGCCAAAGGCTACACCAAGAAACTTAGCAGTACAAACAGTGTTCAATTTACTAAATTACATTTGTTTTGACTTTTGCAATGTAATAGCACACATCTGCTGTGAGAATTCAAGAGCAGAGCTGCCTGTGGCAAAGCAGGTTAAACAAATTTCGATGATGAACTTGAGGTGCCAGTGTGTCTTACATTAGGAATTGTGATATATCAGGACATTCCTATCATGAGAGTTAAGAGAGGACTGAAAGGTGCAGACGAAGGGGCTAGGTGGCCTGAAGTGGTGCTGGGTCAGGTGTGCACAATGACTGAAAAGATATCAAGATACATCTCTGAGATAGAGTTTGATCCTTATCAGTGGGGAAAGCCCTGGTACTGAGGAGACTTAGAGAATACTTGATCTTTAGGAGTTGCTGATGTCAAGTGTGGAGTGTATGGAAAAAGAAAGCAATGAGTCCTGATCCTCACATCTCAGAATAATCATGCCTGGGAAACTGATAATGTTTATGGAAAAAAAATGGCAGTCACTTGAAAATTGCTATTGATGAAAGTTGTCATGTAGAAGGTATACTGTTACAGTTTGGCAAATATAATACGTTAACAATAACAAAACAAAAACATCAGTGTTTGTTTTACACTATGCTTAAAAACTCGGGAACAGACAGCTTTCCTGAGGAGTAGATTCCTTTCCAGAGATTATTGGCCCATTTGTATTGGCTCTTAAAAGAGGAGACAATAGTTTGGTTTTGTTCTTTATTAGAAAACTTCCTGCTAGATAACTATCTTATCTGATCAGAACTACTTGGAACCAGTTATCAACTAGGCAGCTCCAAGACATCAGACCCCCTCCCTGGACTAGAAATATGGGTCAGATTGTCGTCATCTGATTGGTGCTAGAATCCTGCATTTCCAGACTCTGGCTTTATCCTTCAGTGATTACGAGGGAGGGGTCTAGCCCCATTGCCTTCAAGCCTGCTAATCTCTAATTAGCAGCCTAACATCTTTGTCTATTTTCAATTTCTGGGACCAAGACTGCCTGACGAAGAAAGAAATTGATTCTGTTGCTGGTTCTGGTTTATGAGGAGTTGTATTACAACAAGATGCACACAAAGAAATCATACCAACAGGGAAATAAGGAGCATCCTGTATAAGATGAAGCTGCTGGTCGTTTGCAGACCAGGCACACCTATTGGTCCACACATTTAGGATGATTAGATTGCCTGAAGAAAAAATATCTATGAAATCAAAGCCGTGAACTGCTGGTGACTCAAAATTAGCTTCTCAAAATTACTTGATTAAGACACGCATGGTAATGTAGTAGCATGGGATGCCACTATTAAATATTTTACAGTGCATGTTGATTTTGTTCTAGGCTGTAAGCCAAACCTTAGGTTGTATTTTGCTGTTATAACCTGGGTATCACACACATATTAAAAGCAAAGTCGTTGGTTTTTTTTTGTTTTTTTGTTTTTTTTTTCCTTTCTTTTGAAAAGCTGTTGAGCTTGCCAGTATAATCTTAGCATCAACATAGACAAATTAAAAAGTAGAAATACTTGGTTAAGTAAGAAAAATAAAGAATGTAGCCAAAACAATTATACATGATGTCTGCAACTTAAACTAGAGAAAGGACCATTTCCATAATTTTATTAAAAAAAAAAACAACAAGGCAGTAATTTTAATTTTCCTTGAGTTTAAATTTATAGTGTGTGTGTGCTTCTCATTAAAGACAGTGAAAACTAAAATGGAACCGGGGCAAGTATTCCTGTGTTGCACAGATTGCATAAAGTCTAAAGGAGATACGTTTCTAAGTCCGGTAAACAGTCTGTGGCACTTCCCTGTAATGTCTATGTGAAAGAGAAGCCAGTCAGAACTTACCCGCTTCAAGTGGAAAGCAGTAACAGATCCCTGCAATCATAGAACTCAGGGGGGCTGAGGCAGGAGGATGGCAAGTTCAAGGCTGTGTGGAGCACATAGTAGAACCCCTTCTCATCTGAGAGCATTGGGGGGGGGGGTGAGGACGGGAGGCAAAGAAGAGAGCAGTCTGGTCCTCCGGTTCTTAGGTCCCTGGCCGGGCTGAGCATGCGCTTCCCCCTTCTGTCTCCACAGAGCATCTGCACGACCACCACCGCGTTCCTGCATTTTTTCTTCCTGGCTTCATTCTGTTGGGTCTTGACAGAGGCGTGGCAGTCGTATATGGCTGTGACAGGAAAAATCAGGACCCGGCTTATAAGAAAACGCTTTTTGTGCCTTGGATGGGGTAAGCTTAATAATAGGCCTTTTACGCTTTGCTGAAATGATATTGAGCAATAATGTCATCAAATAGTAAAAAGTGACTGTTCCCAGGGTACTTGTGTCTAACTTGAAACATAAAGTGGAATTACGTAAGAGAGGCCATTTTCTGAACATCCATGAGGTCATTTGGAACTTAGTAACGGAACAATTACAAACTGTTTTAGTTAGGAAACTAGCAGTTGAAATACCCACATGGTGTACCTTGAGACCTGAGTTAACTGAAATTAAAAAGACAATATGTTTCCTGCTGGTATTTTCTGAAAATGGGAATGCTTTGAATTCTTCAGGCCCCCAAATCATGATATTTACTGGACATGAAGCAAAACCCTAGGAAACCTCGCAGTGTTCTATTCCAAGAAATCTCCAAACTGTTGAAGAATACAGCTGTTCACATCACAGGGAAGAAGGGAGCCATTAGCGAGGCAATTAAACTCCACATATAGTTAAGGGGTTCCTCAAAAGTAGAAGCATACAATTACTATCAAAGTGAGGATTAATTAATTCACTGCCCATCGTTATTGGGGAAAGTTTCCAATTGCTTCATGGCATAGATGTCTCAAAGATCAGAGATTTCCTGGGGCCAGTAGAAATGAAAGCATAGTAATTTCTTTTAAAGCTAGTTTTACAAAAGGGACAGGGTTTTTCATATTTGTCTGAGTTTGGAAAGTCCTATACTACAATAACTGTACATGGGTATACATAAAAGACACATGTACACATATGTGTACACACATGTGTATATCTGCACATACATGTACACATACTGTTGCAACCACATCGGATGATCAGACTAGCATGCTAAAAGGAACCTGGGAGCTTATAGGCTGGTGAACTCATTACAAGGCCAGAATAATCCACCCTGAAGAGCAGGATCTAAGTGACTTAAAGATGATTTGCCAGCGTTCAGCAGGGGTCTAGCCATATCTAGCTGGAACTCTCTGGGGAGGCAAATGGAAAGTTGAGCATCTTCTATTTAGAGTTTCATAAGTTTTCTATCTAGATTCCAAGACAAAGATCTTTCCAAATTAAGTATGGAACCAAAGAGCATTTTTGTGGTGAATTGAGACCGTAGATCTAAGGAAGAGCCAGTGCAAGTACAGGAAGTTATTTCTTAAAGAGTGATTTCCTTGCCAGTAACCAGTAGCTATCTTATTTAATTTTGTGACTAAAGACTTCAAGGAAAGGGTTTGCAGCTCATCTCCAAAGTTACAGATAATATCAACATTCTCTCAGTAGCAAAGAGTTATATAAAAGATGGGCAGAGAGAAGCACACCACCATGAATTTAGAAAACAGAAGTCCAATTTGTGTGAAATAAAGATTACTAATATTCTTTGATATTATTAGGGTTTTTTTTCTACTGAACTCAGTGCATTCAATCAAAATATTCTGTCAACAAATAGCAAGCAGGATGAGAAGGGAGAGGAGACAAAGAATATCACAAATATAATTTATATTATAAATGTATAGTTCTCAGTGTTAATTTATAAACGTGGCTCCTCCCCATCAGAGAGGATGAGAAAGAAGTGAGGCAACTTAACAAGCAAACATGAGCTTCTTAGAAATGCTGAATATTCAAAAATGTTCAAGTATGAGATGAAATAAGTCTTAAGGTCAGAATCGGTTTAGATTTTCAGGTAATTGAGTTCTCTATTCCTACGTCCTTGTTATGAGAAAATGCTAAGTGATAAAATTATTTTGAGGAACTTATTATAAGTTGAACTTGGTGTTAATCAAGATGTGACCACCTGAATGCTCCACTCCCACCACAGTCCATCCCACCAGGGTATCCAGCTTTCTGCCTTTCTGGTTTTATAACTATAAATTTCCTTTGTAACAGTCAAAACCCCTAGAGGAAAAAAATAACTTAAAAGATATACTAAATCTCTGTTATTACTTCTCTTTAAAACTGTGTCAAATGCAGTGGTAACCTAGCAACATCAGGGCAGCCCAGTAAGTTTAAAAAAAAAAAAAATCCACCTGTGATTTGATGTGCCAGGTTACCCAGAGGGCCCTCCTACTTCTCAGAGGAGAAGGAGAGGGGAGGGGAGGGGAACTGTGGGAGTTGGCACTAGGAGGAGAGGGGTTGCCATCAGAATGTAAAGTGAATAAGTAAGTAAATTCTACCTGTCTGTCATCATTTTGCACTTGATAGAAACTTTTCAATATATATACGATGTGAGGTGAGCCCTCCAACAGTAGTTGCTGGGATTGGAATATCTGGAGTTTGTCCAGGCCTGTCCTGGGCAAGTGTCCACAGTGGCTGTAGCTGCATATGAAGTGTCACCTTGCTTTTCTTGCAGGGCTGCCAGCTTTAGTAGTGGCCACATCTGTAGGCTTCACTAGGACAAAAGGATATGGCACGGATCACTAGTAAGTCCATCTATAATGCTACCCCTGGTGATAGTTAAGGAAGCTACCAAACAGGTTTTATTTTGCTTGGCTGTTGATATTATTCACTTTGTTATTGAATCATTAACAATGACAGAAGCTTGCAGAATGATGTGAGGTGGTTTATGTGCACAAAAGTAAAGAAAGCAAGTCAGCTCTATTCAGAATCCTCATTTCCAGGTCTTAAGACTGGCATATTTTCCTTTAAAGATTTATCAATATGCACTGTACATGTCAAAACTTAAATACTTTTTTTAGAACTGGTAATATTTCTCTGTTATGATTTAGAGTGTCCCTCTTCCATCAGTTTCAAATATCATTGATGTCTCTTATCATTAGCTATTATTTCAGGTTCTGTTTTATGGTGCTGTCATACTGCAATTGATTGTTCAAGAGCCAGAGTCCATATTAGAAGTTGCCTAGGCTATGTAAGAAATTAAAAATGGGTATTATAGATCATCTTATACCTAGGATGCTCACAAAGTCTATGAGGCAAGTTATAGTAAAGTTTAACTTTAATATTTCTAATTTAAGGCATTAAACTTTCATCATTTAATGAATCCATTTTCATATTAAAGATATAAGTGAGTTTGAATAGTATGCATAGTATTAAATATACTTAACAACATGGCATTCTATAATTGTTTTCAGGTATAAGTTAGGAATTATTGATAGTAAGGCCACATGTTGCACTCAGCTCATTAAGAGTATATAAAATGACATCACTTCACCCACCCATTCCAATGGCATCTTCTTAGAGCAGGAAAAATTCCTGTGTTTGGGGTACTTGATTTTATGTGCAGTCAATACCACTGAAAGAAAATGCTAAGCACTTATTTAAGGACACTATTTACTATAGCATGGTTACCTTAAGTTATTACTTTTACTATTAAGGTAACTATGTTGGCACATATCAAGTATTTGTAAAACACCTTACTGGCATTACAGATATTATGGTTCCTACTTTTGAGTTTATAAAGGTCAAAAGCATACCAAGTCTTGAGTTGATCTGTAAATAAATGCACATATATTGGTAACTGTGTATACTAGTGTATACTAGTGTTTCTGTCTGTTTATAAAACTACTAGATTAAAACTTTAACTAAGATATAACTTAGAGAGGTGCATCTATGCTCCAAGTGTATGGTTTTCTGTGAGTTTTGACAAATGCATACATTATGGAACCACCCTGTCAATAATTATAGAGCAGGCTAGTCTTAGGAGATACCTAGAAGAGTCACTGTTCATATTGCAACTTTGCAGGCAGCTCACTGGCTGCAAGGACTGACCTAGTAGAATACCAGGGAATGGTTGCATGAGGTGATGCCCAGGATCAGTAAGATACAGTCCCTCACACTTTTCCCACCATCATCCTGGACCATGGACTTCAGAAACTCCAGCCTGCAGACATCCCACGCTGCGCCCTCTGGCCTCTTCATTTCCTTTAGATTTGGAGAATGAACATTTTTTTTTATCCAAAAGATAGTTTCCTAGCTCCACCAGTGGCAACCTGAATCTCTTGGTGAAGTTAGTCCATGGAACAAACACAACTGCACTCTGTAACCCACAACCTTCCTCCAGTGAATGTTCTTGGTAGTCAGGGAAACAACTGAATGAAAGGGGGCAGGGGGACATGAACAGGAGTTATCCATTTCCTGCCTTGGTCTCTTTTAAACCAGTTTCTCCCAGTATCTCAAAGGCTCTCAAGGAAAAGCAGGTAAACTCCATTTCCAAGACTTTCTAAACACACTGAAAGTCTGTAAGCAGACAGAGCAGAGCTTGTAAGTGATGACCTTCCAATGAGAACAAAAGTAGATATTGCAAAACGCAAATAATTTGTCTAAAATATTTAACTGTCTCAGGGTAAAGTCAGTGACTACGTTTCTCTCCAGTGAGAGATATGTATGGATTTTTACTCATGAAATGCTCTAACTCGAGGTTTTTCTACGGCTTCTAGGGTTTAAGTTATAAACCTTTGAAATGTGCCAACACTGCAAGGTTAAACTCTAGCCTGTGCTATTGACAACACGATTCAGGGGCCTGATGCTTATCACTGATTTTTGTTAGTTTTATCTAATGCTATTTTTAGCTGCTGGCTGTCTCTTGAAGGAGGACTGCTCTATGCCTTCGTTGGACCTGCAGCCGCTGTCGTCCTGGTAAACTCAGAATTCACTTACTTGATTGCTTAGCAAAATAAAGAAAGATTACAGAAGTTCACTTAGAGAGAATCTTGATAAAGTGTTTGGTGGGTAGAAAATTTAAAGTTAAATTGCTTATTACTTTAATTTTGATATCAGTTGCTTCAATTTTAGATTACTCTAAAATATTCATATTTAAGTACTAAAGCTTATTAAACTTGGAAGAGTAGAATTCCTCTTACTGTGATCTTAGATATGCAAGTTAACTTCAATACACTCCTCTATGATATGTAAAAATCTAATTGCTTATTATCATCGCATCTCTATATTAATTTTGAATAACGTATTTATATATGAATAGGGAGATTTATTCAAGTCTGCCACTCCCAAATGCCTTTTCCTATCTACCATTTATGCATTTGTATATTTACATAAAGACATACATATATTCACACATACATACATACAACTACTGTCTCAACTTCAATGATACAAGCATTTTAGAGTGGGTATCTCACTGTTCTGTAGTTAGAGCTGTGTTTTCTAATATGTTCAGTACCATCTCTCCCTCCGCCTAGCACATCTCTAGATGTTTTGATGTTCCCTGTGGGCCAATATTATTCTAACTTAAAAACTGCCAATAGATGTTATTTTCTTTTTAGAATAACAATATTTCCCAAATTTTTAAAATTACAACAGGCAAAATTTTCTACCAATTTTCCACATACTCTCCCCCTTCCTCCTTCTCACCCACATTCCTCTTTCTGATATACAGCACTCTAACTTACCAATATGAAGGGATAAAGAAAGAAAGAAGTGTAGAAATTAAATACAAAGGTTTATATCACTGTTCAGTTAGACGACCCGTTAGATAATTAGCCTTCAGTTTTTTGAATGATTCATTCAATAACTTGGAAGCTAGAAATGTCTTTCTTAATAACTCTATTTAAGTCTTTCTTCCTTTAAAGATTGTTCTTTCTTTTAAGCTGTAACAGGGAACAGAAACTATTAATAGAATGAAAAAGAAAGAAAGAAAGATGATGATAGATAGTTGATATATAAAACAAAGGAAGAAAGAGAGATGATGGATATGTGGAGAGAGAGAGAGAGAAAGGAAGGAAGGAAGGAAGGAAGGAAGGAAGGAAGAAAGGAAGAAAGGAAGAAAGGAAGAAAGATAAAGAGAGAAGGAAAGAAAGATCACTGGTGACAAATTACAGAAGAGCATAGGGAAATTGAAGCTATTAGGAATATGTCAATCAAGTTACTTTCATAAGCTGCTAGGTTAATATACATATTAACTTAGATTTTCTTAGTTCAAATATAGTGAAGTACAATGGTCATGCTCTTGACTGAGTGGTATCTTGCTGAGAAACTAAGAGTTACATATCCTAAATTACTGTGTAACAGATGCACTTTGGATCTCTCTCATATCAGCGAGTGGACAGATTTCAGCCCTCTATTATCAAAAGAGGGTCAGTGGCATGGGACTCTAGCTCACTGATAGAGGGTACAGGGCTGAAGAAGACGAAAGGAAAAGGCTCTTCGGTTTTCTTGATTTTCCGATTGGGATGGGTATTCATCATCATCACTTTCTACCAACAACTATTTCTTTGAGTTGCCTTAACAATTTCACTTGAAAAAGAACATTTTCTTACTGATTTCACTTCAGCGGATATTATGCAAAAGGCCATGTGACTGAGAGGAAGGAAGTCTTAGAAATTGCTAAGAAGTGTTCAGGAGAGCAGATTTTAAGAACTGATGTCAGTATCCATCTCCTGACAGAATCTGCAGATCATAGACCTTCCCTTCTTAGAAAAGCGAGCATCAAAGAGCAACCTCCACCCCACGCCCCCATTCCCACGGCATCCCATCCACCCCTGCCAAGAGCACAGCTAGTGTGACTTGGTCTCTGTCTTCCCTGCTGGGGACAGTGACAAATCCTGGTACCTTCCCCTGTCTAGGCTCAGCCCAGCCCATTGCTGAGAGACTTAAAAGTACTTTGGCTTTTAACCATAGATAAAACTCATTGAGCCCATTGTTTTAGTCAAAGTTTCCTTGGAAAGAATAATGCCAGATAAATGGAGTCTGATACCATTTAAATGTTAGGCAATTGAAGGTTAATTTCACCATGTTTAACCGCAAACCGTGGAAATTGAGTGTGTTTAATGGACTTTAAATGTTAGAGGCATGCATTGCTGTTGAACTGCTCATTGCCTCTGTTAGAAGTGATTCACATCGCTCTTCAGAATCATGCACCTCTGTGGGGGTTTAAGGCTTGCTTTCTGGAGAAAAAGGAGGACCTGGTCCCCTTCAGTATCATTGAAAGGTCAACTTTGTTTCTATTTGACAGGTCAACATGGTGATTGGCATTTTGGTATTTAATAAACTTGTTTCCAGAGATGGGATCCTAGATAAAAAGCTCAAACACAGAGCCGGGTAAGGATGCTGCCACGGGTGGATGCTGCCACGGGTGGATGCTGCCACGGGTGGATCTGAAGGTTCTTTACAAGTAAATCCCATAGTCCAGGTCCAGAGTGTCACTCACTTAGAACCGTTCCCCAAACTTTGCTCTTGAGGTACTAGTGTGTCTGGTAGATCCTGTCATTTAGAGTTTCTCTAATATATTAAATACTAGAAATAATAAATCACATTAAAATATGATTGCCAATAACAGTAGATGTTATATAAGAAGATAGAGATGTGCATCTTGCTTGCCTATCTGTTAAGATCGAACACCAAGTCTAGCCTCGAAATACTAGTACTAAGGTAAGAGATTTCAACCCCCAAAACGTTTGCTCACAAAGATAGGAGTTAGATTAAACAAAATGTCAGTTTGGGACAAGACTGAATCAAGACAAATATAACAAAATAGAGTAAAATAGTGATTTTTTTGAGGGGTCCTCTTTAATTATATAGACTAGAAAAAATTCACTTAACCAATTACTTTAAGATAAATATATATCAAACGTTATTCTTATCATATATTTGCATTCCTTTTACATTTAAAATATAATTTAGTGTAAGTAAATGTGTAATTTTTAGTTTTCCATTTTAGCCTTTTACAAAATCTATTAAAAAAAAACCAGCTATCTTATTTTTACTGTTATCACTGTAGCAACAAGCACTTCATATATGGGTTTGTAGAAGCTTTTAGGTTACAGCAATACCACTCCTAAGTATTTGTGAAAAGTTGAATGAAATATTAATTCCCTTGATTTCCTCTTAGGTCCTTTCTTACTAAAAATTACAATTTTCTCCTATCTTGGAAAAAATGTACCTTTATTCAAAATATATTCCCATAATTGTTCTCTTTTAAAAACATTTTATGATAAATGTTTTAAAGGTCATAGTATGCAATCCCTTCCTTACTGGTGATGAATTAATGATCTCCCTGTTTTTATAATTTATGTGATGATTATAAAGTAAGATAACTCAGGTAGTGCTTTTCCCTAGTAAAAAACAAAATTTAATGACTTTCCACAAAAAAAAACAAAAAAGCAAACAAAAAAACCAATAGTGTTCACCTAAAACCCAATGTGAAGCATAATGCTAAACGAAAATGTCAGTGGACAGTCTCTCCCTACACAGCTCACAGATGACTCTCTAAACCATCCTGAACTTACGGTCAAGACTGAGTTTTTATGCCATTTGATATGAGCTTTCCATGGAGTTTGCCACATGTGGCTGGACTAGAGTGACCTTTTTGTCATTGATCAAACTAAGTGCTGGGTAGAAAGAACAGGCTCTGTGGCTGCAATCAGGAACACTTTCTAAAGGAGGGATTCGAACTCGAAACTCAGCAGTGCACCGGCTGCACACATGGGTCTCCAGGCATGCTACCTCCTCTTTCAGAAACGCAGTCTCTTCATCGTTTAAATAAGAAAGTTGTTCTTGCCTCATTAAATATTTGAAGTAATGCGCATAATGATTTCACGAGGGCTTTAGCAAATGGTAGACCTACTCAACACACAGTGGATCTGATGACGAATGAAGTAACATGGACAATAAAGGTCCCTATGATCCCATCGTCCAAGACAGTGAGGGCAGAAAAGGAGATGAGCTCATTAAACCCGGAGGAGTCCCCAGCCTCGTAGCTTCTTTTCACACTGCATTATTTTGTGCATCATGTCAAGTTTCAAACCGTGTTGCTCTTTGTAAGTGATAAACAGAGACTTAATGATGACATCGCCAGGGCATGAGTTTAAATTACTGATCTTAATCCACATCTTGGCAATAATAATTATAATTGAGAGCCTGTAATTCTAAAAGCATTGCTGGGAGTCGCATGGATTTTACTAGCAAACCCTAGTCAGTGTCTTTCTGTTCCAAGGGGGACTTCCAAAAAAGAGGCTGAAGTCTTTTACATGTAGAATTCTGACCACGGTCCTGAGCAGAGGAGTTTGAATGACGTCTGTCAAATGGAAACTCTAAGATAAACTGAGAGGTGTGGAGTTGAATTGGTTCTCGAATCTGAAGTGTGAGGAGTAAAGGAAATTTTAGAAAGTACTGTGGATGTGTGACGCTAACTTTAGTCCTCAGGGAAGCAGCTGAGAGAGCAGTAAAGACATCAGTGAGGCGCTTAGTCAGACGCACTGAGAAAGCACACAGAGCGTAGCTGATGCTGACTGGCTTCTTAATTGATTTCACTAATTGTAAAGTTGATTATTTCGGGTTGGCTGAATATATACATATCAATATATCTATATAAGCATAGAGAAAGAGAGCATATTTTCTGAAACTAGATGACATTATTTATAGTAGAATATAGGGTCAAGGTATTCATTCTTCCTTTTTTTTTTTCTATTTCTAAATTTATTGAAATTTTTTATACTTTAAAATCCCTTATTAGAAGTATCCAAGCATATCTTTTGTGCTCAATAAATATTTATAAGGAATGAATGAATAAATGTTTAATAAACAATAAAAAAGCTTGACAAGCTGTGTAACATCTAAACTATATTAAAAGTTTTCTAACACATAAAGTGTGCTTACCAAGTCTAATTTATTGAAATTAGTAGTATATGTTATATAAAATACTAAGTGGAAATAACTAAGAACAAGATAAATTATAATCTACATCTTAAGACAAAAACATCTTAAAAGAAAACTTTAGGACATCTTAAAACAAAAGTTGTATTTTCTTTTCTTTTTTTTTTACAGTAGGGTTTTCTTGTGTTCTGTATTAAACACCTCTGTCATATCTACTTAAAATCAAGGAACTTAGTTTAGCACAGCCATTTATATACTGAATGAACTTTCTTAAAGTAGAGGAGAGAATATTTTCTTTTCAGGGAATCTGTTCAATATTAACAACAAAAGAGTCAAGTAACTTTTCTAAACAATAACAGAAAGAATTAAGAAGGGAACCAGAGCAGTGGACTTCAAATCTTGCGGTAATAACAGGACAGACAGACAGGTGTTGTGATGCAGAAGCATTTATTAGGGGATATCGGCAATTCAACTCCCGTTGCATCATTATGCAGACATAATTTGATCAATCTATAATTTCCTTAATTGAAACCTTTTAGTTTACATTGCAAGAAATCAATTGAGAGTCTAGAGCATATGTCTTCTTCCACATTTCATTAATTTATATACAGGTCACATAAGTTCAGGAAAATAATAGATTTTTCTGGATATTTCACTCTATGCCATTCCTGTCCAAGGTATGTCATAGTTGCCCAATTGACTTATTGTAGAGTATGTATGTGTAGGCCTTTTAGCTCGCTACAAATCTCAAAGACAAATAAGTATTTGGAACCTCGGTTTAAATTTATCAGGAAATCTCATACTTCAGTCATGTTTTGGGGATTAATATACTTGTTATCCTGGGTACTTACCAAAAGTATTTTTTTAGTAATCTTTGGTTACTAAAAAAATAATTGTCAATTTTGTCTCAGAGCCCAAAGAAAAAGTACCCTTACATTGCAAAATAGCTACATCCATGCTCAAGGCACACTTATCTCCAGTGGTAAATGAAATAATAAATGATGGATACATGCCTTTTAATAGTGATGTGTTTACGCTCAACAAGAAAAAGACTCAAGTGTAGGTTTACAGCAGTCATGGTCATTCCTGCTTATTGTCAGATCCATATGTGAAGCTTTAAAAAGGTCAGGCTTCTGGGTCCCTTTAATCAGAGTCTTTGGAGATGAGTGAAGATAAATCTGTGTAGCCATGAGAAAACTGGACCAGGTCCTATACTAAGAACAAGACATGGCAAGCTCATAGAACCATTCACAGAGTAAACTACACATGCTGTTATAAGTTTGTGACCCAAATTCTGGGTTTGTTATGTCAGTGAGGTAAGCAATTTACAACCTAACTGCAAAACCTTAATTTTTTTTTTTTTTGAGATCTGCTGATCAATGTATGATATATTTCAGGATAATTATCCCATCTAATAACTGTTTACCAGTGAATGCACCCATTTAAAAGAAATCAAGCATTCCCTCATCTACCACTTATTATACAGCTCCACTATAACATTAACTGAGAAATGTCCAGGGCAAGCATTTTCTAGACATAAATACTATGTGGGAATTGAGTATAGAAGTACACAACAGAAAATTATTTCAAGGTGTTTTGAAGTTTGATTCAAGTAATTTAATTACACGGTTTATATATTCATAAACACATAATGTTTCAGGGAACAATTTTGCAAGGGAAATCTATGCAAAGTCTCTCTATGTAGCCTCGTTTTGCTTCCATAAAATAATAGATAAGATCTATATTATTTGAATCTGAATTCACCTGCAAAATGTCTTAGGGAAACATAGGCTGTTAAATGTTGCATGGTTGAAGCTTCTTACTTTGAACTTAATTAGTATGATAAATATGTTTTATTACTGCAGACATCAAGTGTTCTTTATGATTAGATATTCTTTCATCGAGTTCTATCAGCACCTATGTTCAGATCACCTGATAACTGGAACAGATACGATGCTATAAAAATTTCAAAATAAGAGTCTGTAGAGATACATCTCTCACACTTGACTACATATGCGACGTGCACCTTACTTTCTTAGACTTCCTGCCATAAATGTTAATATTTTTAGAGATCTTCCTGACATGTGAAACTTTTTCAGATGACAATAAAAATCTTTTAAACTAGGAGTCCCCATATATTTATTTATCATAGGTTTGAATTAAGGATTATAACTCTATGTCTATGCAAGCACATACATCTATTTAACCGAATGTGTTAGTCGGTTGTAGTTTACAGATGTAGGGGCATCTGTAATATACCTGATGGAAACATACTTTGCATGCTACCATGGCCCACATTGTTAACAGGTGAATGTTGCAGAGGTGATTCATGGTGTAATTGCATCTGTAAAATGATCTGGAATGTTCATCCTTGATAAATATACTCTGTCTGCATGAAATCGTATTTTAAAACTAACTGCAGCTGCAACTTTTTTTGGTGACAATTCAATATTTTTGTTCTTTTTTGTGGGTGTTCTGTTTGTTTGCAGTCAGATGAGTGAGCCTCATAGCGGTCTGACGCTCAAATGTGCCAAGTGTGGAGTAGTTTCTACAACAGCTTTGTCTGCCACCACCGCCAGTAACGCCATGTTAGTCTCAAAAATTTACATCTTCTTTGTTACAAATCTTTACTGTGCATGTGAGAAAATGCTATGATAGAAAAAATTGTGTTTGCTAATATTTGAGTATTTTCAATTGAGAACTACCTTTATAATGATTGTGGGCCGGTCCATAAATGATAAGTAAAAATTTCAAGGGTTATCATCTTTGTGGTATCCAAGTTAATGGTCTTGGGGCCACACACAAGAATGCTTTGTGGGAGAGTGGGGGGGGGTGGTTATGGCCTGGAGCGTGACATGCAACTACATCACTTTGCTTTCTTTTCCCTTCCAACAGGGCCTCTCTTTGGAGCTCCTGTGTGGTGCTACCACTTCTGGCTCTGACATGGATGTCTGCAGTTCTGGCCATGACAGATAAACGCTCCATACTGTTTCAGATACTTTTTGCCGTGTTTGATTCATTACAAGGCTTTGTGATAGTCATGGTCCATTGCATTCTTCGGAGAGAGGTGAGACATAGATTTCCTCTGTAAAATGAGACAAGGAAAAGAGGGAAGGTGTATTGTAATTATCCAACAAGATCTTCAATTGTAATCTTACTCTTCAGACTAAGTTCATCTTCTCCATTGACAATGGCTTAAGATTCAAAGCAGAAAAGGAGCATTAAGGCAAAATTCATGAGGCCTCGACACTTGGTACAGTGCTAGGTTGAAATACATGGGATTGTAGAAGGAAACCCACATCCAGAGGTACCGAGGGCCAGAAAGACCAGATTCAAGACAGATGAGTGAGCCAGGGATGCTGGAGAAGCGAGAGGGAGACAGAGTAAGGTAGGCATCCCTTAAGTGACACTGGTCATAAGCATCCCATGCTATTGCTGACCTCCTCCACATTGATGTGGCTGCACATAACAGATCCTCAGTCCTATCATTAACTAGTCTTACTTTATATGCAAATACATTGCATCTTAAAGCAACTAAACAGGAATGACTTAGATTTGGATGTTTATGTAAACAACTACAGCTCTTGCCGATGGTAAGACACTACAGGCATAGTGGTCCATAAGTACCCAACGCCTGCAGTCTCAGCACACCTCTGGATCCCAGTTCAAGGCTATTCCCAGTAAAAGGAGGAGGAGGACTCCTTGCCACTACAGACACTATGTGCTTTCAAGGGATAAAGTATTGTTTTCCAACCAGGGTGAAAATGATTCTGAGTGCTTGCAGGCACTGACACAACATTTACAGGTTCCTGAGTCACTGCAGTGTTTACTGTGGGGATGAGTGAGGAACCGCTGGACATGCTGACACCATGCCAGGGGAGTGATTTTGAGAAGAGTCGCCTGTTTGTATCAGCTAGCTTGTCTGAGTAGCATATTGTGCTGTACAAATCACAAAATGTGTGTGTATCTGAGCACACACCCCATTGTTTTACAAGGATGTATGAAGGTAGAAAGAGGCCTTAACCTGATTTACTGGGTAGAAAGAACTGTATTTCTTCCTTATTTTGGGAAGGCACAGATGTCATCAATAAACTCACAGGTGTATTCTAAGAATATTCTAGGATGGGAACCCATGAAAACAGATGAAGTGTGACTTCATCTTGCAAGGGGAAGATATTTCACTGCTTCAAAATCTAAAGTAGTTTACAACTGTAAAGCCTTATTCACCTTTTTTTTAAAACCTAAAATATCACTTCTAAAATCTCCCAAATATCAAGTTCTTTATATAGAAAAGTAATAAAGGTTAAAAAGAAATTGAATGATAATTTAGATTATATTCTTTTCCAATTATGACTATCTTGTAGATCATCTGTATTAACACTCCTCTAATAATTTTAACAGAATTCTTCTAAATTAATAGGCATAGAGTCATTTCAATTGACAATTAAGGATGGGCTGTTGCTGGCTTTAAGCAAGGTGCAAGAAATATGTGCATTCAATTTTCAGAAGAAATTAATACCCTAGTTATTAAGGAATAGACAAATACTTTACATTTATTCTCTCTTTTCTTAAAGACATAGTCTCACGTAGCCTATGCTAGCTTCCAACGTAGTATTCAAGTTTCATGCCATGTTAGAGATTGAACCCAGGGCTTTGTGCATGCTAGGAAAGCATTTGATCCCTGGAACTACATCCCCAGCCCATATCTCTTTTTAGGTGGTGTTAGGCTAGGCTCAAAAATAAATAGAATTCTAAGTGACAGATATTATGATGGCTCATTATCAAATTTTTGCTACTTGCTGAGAGAAAAATATTTGGCAGAAAAATCTTTGAGACCCATCAAAGCTTTCAATGCCTTCTAATCAGACTGTTAACTGTCAAAAACATGATTTAAGTGCAATTAAGTCAAATCATAAAATAAATGCTTCTACTAAATAAGATATCTTTATTTTAAAGAAGATGTAAATACATGTTTTCTCTACTGATAGGAACAAAAGCATGGCCATTTCCTCTGATACTATTCAGTGGAAAATTAAAACTGAGTAACTATATTACAGATAAATTCACTGTGAATTGTTATAGCATTCTTTCTTTCTAACACTACAATGAACATATTTCTTGCAGTTTTATCTTTTTCCTTGGCCATTGAACCGTACAAATAGTCTGTAAACTTGCTAAAATACATATATTTTCGATGAGTGATCTTCAGAAATCTTCAGAATTCCTAAGAGAAATTTTGTTATTAAAGGACTGAGAATTTTTAAAACATTTATTATTTAAAGTATATTATACATTACATGGAATACATAATAGCACAATTCCTTGAAAGCAAATCATCTTTTGAATCCACTTGTGTATTTATAGACATTGGCAGGGGGTTGGGCTTGTATGGTGACCATGTTGCTCTAACACGGAATATAGTGCACGAGAAAAGAAACACCCTCCCAGGTCCTCTGTGCCCCCTGTCAATACATTGCCTTAAAATACACCAATGTAGGCTTCAAAGTGTTTATGAAATGCTGAGTTGTAATGTGTAGCTTTTAAATTCTTTATTTACAATTTGTCACCGATAACCCCTAGGAGACCTAGGAATAGTTTGTCTTTATTGCTTCTTACCTCTTTGCTTCTCTGCTATTTTCTTCAGAATAATTTCATATAATTTATATGGATTTTTTTCTTTCTTGAAAATTTGCAACCAATGTTAAAAAATATTTTTCTGTATAGACTGGATACATACATATTCTTATTCCTGTCTATTTTTTTACACACTAACATAATTTGGGGTTGTCATTTGTTTGTCTGTTTTGTTTTGTTTTGTTTTAGTTATTGCTCTTCTTATTCATATTGAGTTGGAACATCTTGATAGAGAAGAATGAAAGATAACCTTCTAGTTTAAGGAGGAATGAAAGACCATAGTCATGACATTCAGAACATAATAAACAAGATTATTTTAGGTGTGATTTTGCTTTTGATGAGCTCAATTTTCAAAGAAAAAGAATGTCTAATCTTGTAGGAAGGGAGAGATAATTGCACTGGTGCTAACAGCTCAACTTCTACGTGTTTGTATGGGTGTGGTACATGCTAATGTGCCAGGGTACTGTCTATGTGTTCAGATGCGGACCAAAGCAGGGCTTCAGTCCTCTGGCATTCTCTGCTTCAATGCCTTGAGTCAGACTCCCTCACTAAAGCAGAAGCTCCCCCTTCGGTTAGATAAACTGGCAAATCAGCTCTAGAGAATCCTTCTGTCTCTGCTCCCTCCTCTTCCACGAGCAGATCACAGGATTAGAGCTGTGTCGGTTCTTTTACATGGACACTAGGAATTCAAACTCAGTTTCTTGTGCTTACAAAGCAAACAGTGACCCACTGAGCCATCTATTTATTTTTATAAAAAGAAAACTGGCTATCTAAATACCTGCCCTTGATCTTTAGACCTGACAAGCTTAGTATTGAATACCATTTTTTGCTTAACATTATAGTTGCTTCTTCTAAAATAACTTTTTGGTTGTTTTTGTTTTGTTTTGTTTGAGTTGTTTGAGCAAATGTATCTAAGGAATGCAGAAGACAAAACAAAACAAAAAAATATTAAAGAAAAATGTTTTAAAATATTTAGGTATCTTTTTGATCACAAAATAGTATGTACAGCCCAGACACTAATGTGTTCTAACTAATCAAATTGTATCTAGTAGAACAAATAGATAGATATTTCCTGTTTTGCTGATTAGAATTCATTTGGATTGAACAGATAAGAACACATACTATTTACTATTCTCCTCATTGCTATGGAAATGAAACTACACAAGAGTTATGAAACATTTGAAATAGTTCCCGTTGCTAGGAAACCACTTTCTTGGTCGCTGCACATTCTTCTCATCTCTGTCTCTGGCTGTGCCAGACTCTAAGACAATCTTACAGCTTGATGTCAGATGGGGAAAATAACAAGATTGTGCTACAAAATACGCTACAATAAAACCCTGCCACTAAATAGAAGAGAAAAGGATGCTTAAAATTTGAGCCCTATATGGATTATCTTGTTGTGCCTGTGTGTACATCCTGTGGCTGTTCCACAATATTAGTGTCAGAGCCTGGGTTCTCTCCTCTCTCTCTCCAAGCTCTAGCATGAAGGCCAGGCTGTACCAAATAAGGCCTCAAATATTCATTCAACCCTGTGAAGCAATTTTGCAGGAAAAATTTTAAAATAAACATGAATAGTGTGATCTCCCTCCCTCCCTCCCTCCCTCCCTCTTGTCTTTATCCCTCATATCAGAATTCTATTTAGAGCATTAGGTGGCCTTGGTTACAGTTCCTTGCTCCAAATGGTATCTGAAAAATGGTGAATGTATTTTATAGCATTAGTAAGTAGCCAAGTGTGGAGAGGCTTCAGGGCTTGTTTGGAACACTTTTCTTGGAAGGCAGACATTTAGCACATAGATTAGGAGACAACTGATTCATGTACTAACACCTTCCTGCTTCTGAGGCCGGATGGAAAAATGCCAAAAGAAAATCATTTAAAGATTTCATTGTTTTGTTTTGTTTTTAGTAAAACAAAGCATGTGCCTTAAAGTAGGAGAATGACAAGAAGCAACAAAAGAAGCCTTGGCGGGAAGCACGGACTTGACACAGCCTGGGAGACCATGCTGTTGGTCCTACCACCATCTCACCCCACTCTGCATCCAGCTTCTTGGGCAAGGATGTGTAAATTTTGCAGCTTCTAGGTTAGGCTTTCCCAGGATGTCTCAATCCCAATTATACGGGGAACATCCGCATCCTTCTCAGTCTTCATCAGTTTGTCTGTCCAGATGCACAAGAGGTTAACGAAGCGGTGAAATCTGGCGGAAGAGGAGGCTTCCGTGAGCAAGTTCAGACACAGGGAGCCTAAAACACAACTTGATACACGGCTGTGCCTGCCAGGGAGCCCCCAGCTGTGATATATGGTTCCTTTAAATTCCTCCAGTCATTTCCTTCCAGCTGCCCCCGACTTTGGGGATCAGCATCATGCCACGCGTGTCCGGAGAGCAGAGGCTCTGGACACTGGCAGCTTGACAGGCAGCTCCCACTTCCCTCCTCTTCGGTCTTTAAGTTCTCGCCTTCCAGCTCTGTTATACTAGTACAGGGATCCAATGTGTTTTGACTAAAGGGATAAGATGAAAACATATCTAGTTATTCCTTTTTAAAATGTCTTTTTTGTTGTTGTTGTTGTTTCTATTCATTCTTTGGCTTGAACAAGTTCAGTCTTTGTTCGGCACATTTGAAAAGATAGAACCAGAGTGGTGTCCAGGAACGAGGAGGAGTTTCAGGCAAGAGACATGGTTCTATCTTCAAGTCTATCACCTGTAGCGATCTAAGCATGAGCTTGCTCTTCTATGCATCACCGCAAGCCTGCCTGCCTCAGAAGCTATGGTTCCAGGCTGGAATGAGAAGGCGTGAGGCACGGAGTCTAGCATTTGATTCTTCTACCCACCCCTCACATTTGCACACGAAAGGAACGCCGCTACATTTTTCAGACCGTGTGTTTGAAAGATCATCTAAAGACGTTTCCATGTGCCCCAAAGAGGGACATTTAAAAAAAAACTAGTTTGAAGGTCAAAAGCATAGAAATTTCAGTTAGCAGTTGGTAGATCCTCCAGCATTAGGGAAACCCAGTAAAGGTCTATCCGGTCTGGAATCTGAGAATATACTCTGAACCTGGCATTGCATAGCAGACAACAAACTTCCTTTTTGTTTGTTTGTTTTATTTCATGAGGAGAAAGTCCAGTAATTATTTTTTAAATGCGAAGTCCTTTGTATTAATTAAGTCAATTGCATAGTGTTGATAAAACAGAGGCATTTATTCATTAATGATTGAATATAAAATAGAATATTATGTTGAAAACATCTGTGCCATTTTTTCAAGAATGAAACAACAGATGTGACTGTAGACATAAGACTTAAGAAAACACATAGCACATATATGCATATATATATATATATATATATATATATATATATATCCCACAGAAATAATAACAAATGAGTAGAAGGTTAAAACTTGACTTAAAATGATCTTGGGAGTTCACAAGAATCCATGAAGAGTAGCTCGAGGTAACACTGTCTTGTTTTTTAAGAGGTGAAGATTTGGTCTGAGCAGTTGAGCAGCTAAATTCAGAGCCTGTTTCAAACCGTTTAAGTCTTCCCTGCGAGGCTTGTGGGATTTGTAACACAGCCAATGGTGCTGGGTGCTCCTCCCCTGCAACTTCTAAATCTGGCATGGACTTTGCACAGTGACTCCTTGCCAGCTGTCTCTGGAGTGAAGACCAATTGAGAAGCCCTCAGCTTGCTGCTGCTGCTGAGAAAACCCAAATGTTGCACTCAGTGAGGGAGAGACAGGAGGAAGACATTCCCCCTGCAAACTGTTATGAACTCAGATCTCATCCAGGAGAAAGACTAATTCCTTTCTAGGCACTTTTCTCCAGCATAATATTCTTATTGATTATTTAGGAAATTCACATCATGTACACTCACTTCCCAGTGTTCCCAGGTCCTTCTCCCACCCTTGTGGACCCCCTAACCCCAAAAGAAAAAGAACATGCACACACACACACACACACACACACACACACACACACACATGCATGCATGCATTTTGTGTTTCCCATATACTCACTTGAGCATGATCAAACTCTCAGTAGCCAGCCCTTTCAAGGAAACTGAGTCCTTCCCTAACTGCATCCCCACCAGAAACCCTTGACTGTGGAGAGCTAGTTATCACAACCATCTTTGAGAGTTTCCTTTTCAGACTGTCACTCTCTTGAGGGGTGGAGATGAGGCTAAGGCTTGTCACCGAAGACTTCTACATCGTTTTTCAACTGTGAGTCTCCAATCACTGATACCGCTGCAGAAGGAGCAGCCCCTAGCTATGGTTTGAAACTCCAGTACACACAGCACTGATAGCAATCACTGTATTCTTAAAGATGTCTCTGTCGGTCTCCTTTTCTTGACTTCACTACAGACTATCAGACTCCCTTAACGTCCCCTAAATATTTTAAAGTTAGCGATATATCTGTTCCTTGCTATTCTCTCTTACTTTTAGGCCTGTCTGATCATCACTTAGAATGACAGACCTATTTCAGAATATTTCAAAGAGAAGACATTTTATAATCTAGATAAGAAGTGTGACATAATTAGTATTAAATATTTCATTGTGCCCCCACGGATTCATTTAAAAATTGGGTTTACTAGCTTCCAAAGAGGGTTTGAAATTTAATTTCGCAGGAGCTCAGATTTGTAATGATAATATCTAATAATAAACTTTAAATAAAAGTGTTAAGTAAGAAATTGGTTTTCATTAATAGTAAACCAAGGACATTTACTGCATAGCCTTATAAATATAACATTGACATAGGAAATTCAGAGGGACTTTAATCTTAGTGTGGCATAGAATGGCCTACTTGTTTTCTCTTTGCTATTTATTTTTATGTTTCTTTATAACCTGAATTTTAAACAATTCCTGTTTTTCATGGGTATAATTTACATTAATTCACTAAAGATAAAACCATCTGTTTACCTGCTAGAAAATTCAATTATCAAAATGTTTGCACGTGACTAGAACCTTGTCCAGATACTATCTTCCCTTAAGCTTCTCTGTGGTAAGGAGATGAGCCCTGTGCATCTTGTCTCATCATTTCCTCCCACAGTGTTGAGCAAATATTTAATGCCAATCCATTTAGATAGCCTCCATGTGCTTTCAGATTAAAAAAAAAAAAAAAAAAAAAAGCAAATAAAGCATTTGGAATCAAATGAAATTTCCCCCTGGAAATCCTTTTGAATGAGAATTCTCCACTAAAAAAATGTCTTAGAATCTAATTCTTTAAAACCTTAAAATGACCTTAAACACAGTGGAAAATTTGTGTGTTTTTCTGTCTTCTACTTCTGTCAAATTACATTGACTGATAAAACTGATGTCACTCTCCAGGGTAGACTTGCCCTTAGTCTACTGTCACGTTTGGAAGTTTTTCGGTTAAAGTATTGATTTTTATGTGGTTAAGTGTATGTTTTGGGAGAGAGAGAGTGAGAGCGAGAGTGAGAGAGCAAGAGAGAGAGAGAGAGAGAGAGAGAGAGAGAGAGAGAGAGAGAGAGAGATTTCTTTCATAACTCTGTCATCCACCAGACAATAATTTGGAAGAGAAGTTTACAGAATTTGCTTTTCCTTGTTTTAATGTCAGCCACTAAATCTTTGACAACTATTTGACAATGGCTTTGAAGTAAAGAACACTTAGTGAGGACCAGTTAAATTGGTGCTTAGTATTGCTACTGTCAGTGGGGACACAGCTCTCCCCTTTTTGAAGGAGATAAGAAATAGTTTATTCTAGAGCCAAATATAACTGACCAGGGACCAGGAACACATATTTATGTCAGTCAAGATCCCATGTTCCAACATGGTAACCCTTTGATGACATTCTTATCATAACAAACTATAGTTATCAGTCAAAACACCTCCCAACTAGAAACATCAGGAAGACAGTGATAGTGAAATAGGGGATTCCCTGATATAGTTCACATGAGGACCTTCATTCCCACTGCAGTGCTTTATATTTTGTGTATGCTGGTATTTAGAAATAGCTTTGAAGTAAATCTTCTCTTAACAAACTCCCAAAAGACAATGTTCTTAATGTTTCTTTTCCTTTATAAATTGTTCTTTAATTGTTTTAATTTGTCCTACTATTTATTTTCCTTTATAAGTTGTTCTTTAATTGTTACACCTTGTACAAACAGATTTTTAGCATAGACCTGCTTTTCTGACAATGGCTTATAGGTTTTTTTTTTTTTAAAAAAAGAAAAGCAACAATCCATTTAGCTAATTCAGACTTATGAATAAGCGAAAAATAATGAGAACCTGGCAAACACTGAACTCATTGCCACTGAACTCATTTTCTATTGTTGTTGTGTCCTTTTATACTCTATAATGACTCCTTGATCTAAAAAGGAATTTCCCAGGGATATTTAGGAAGGAGAGCCATTGCTCCATCCCAGGCTTGTCTGCTTCGCTGAGAGAAATGGGTGATTCACTTCTCCTGTTCATCGGGGTCTTCGGAAAAAGGAATCAGAATAGATTTCAGGGCAGCTGGACTCTTGTTGTGTTGAGCCAATGATCTGGGAACTGATCATTCTTTGGGAAGAATCTGAGATTAGCAATATTAGCATCATAGACTAGAAGTGACCAGAAGACCCCTGCTCTCCATCCCACTTCACAGAAATTGGCTGCACCACAAGGCAAAGAAGGTAGGGAGAAGGTAGGGGGCAGATCTCATTATCGGGCTGGCAGGGTAGTCTGTGGTAGCGACTACTCAGGTCCAGATCCCAGATCCTAATTGTGATTTGGGAAGAGTATTGATGACTCAAAACTGTGTAGGAGGGAGACAAAAAGACAAATTCATGGACTCAGCTCTTGATCCTTTCTGTTCTGTTTTGTTTACATTTTTTTTGTTCCCTGGCCAACATATGTGTTATACACATCTCACAGCCAAACTGAGACAGCAGGTTATAGAGCTGTGCTTTTCAAAAGAAAAGATCACATGCTTACCCTGCCGTCTCTATAATAATGCTTCTGTATAGAGAAAACACAGTATCAGCTATGTTTTTGATAACAATAGAACAGATTGTAATAGATGAGAAGGAAACTGTCAAACACATGAAGTCAGATGAAGGATTTAAAAAAAATGACCTGACCGTTGATTTTGGATAAGGAGCCACCTATGAACAAATTTATCTAGAATGTATGAGAGGCCTAAGGGACCACTGGAAGAAGGATGTGTGTTCTGATGCTGAAGTGTCATAGAAAAAGAAAACAATCAGTGCTCTTTGTCTCTGTTGAGATTTTGTAGTACCACAATTAAAGTAGAGTTCTTAGAAATCTCCTATGCTATGTTCATGCTGCATCCAGAACCTCACAGGTTGTTAAGGAAGTGTGACTTATCTAAAGAGACTTGCTCTTTCCCACGTCAGTCAACCAGAAATCAAGAGATGTGCTTTCTTTCTGTTCTGTTGCTTCCTGTGCTTATGTCTGGAGACCTAGACTCGAAGGAAGAAAGAGGAACAGTCCTCCCAAAGTGTCTTATGTGAGTCAGAAAAGGAAAATTCTTAAATCAATTCTAGTCAGAAGATCATTTGGTGATTCCATTTTCCTCAATATTAAAATCTGTTTTGAATCTTACACAGATAGTTAATCCCCATGAGCACCATACACATGGTTTATAAGAGCAGGAGAAGAAACACCCTCTGATAAGAATGACAAAAGATGACAAGAAATGGCTATCATGTTCTCTGAAGAGTGTCAACACTACCCTGGTAGATGATGGCGAGAGAAAAATACCCTGACCAGAGAGCAAAGCCACGCACACCTGTATTTGTATTAAGGAATACACAGTGTCAGGCATGGTGAAGGCCTGAATCCCATCACTCAGAGAGGCAGATGTGCAAGTGGATCTCTGTGAACTTGGGGCAAACCTGATCTATATAACCAATTCCAGGCTAGCCAGGGATAGAAAATGAGGCCTATCTCAAAAACAAACAGGTAAACCAACAGGGAGCAAAGTGAGTCTTCTACCGCACCAGCAAAGGTAGCGTTTTCTCATAACTGATGACCAATATGGACAGTCTCTAGTTATTACTGAGAAAAAAAAAAGAAAATTAATGTTTTTTTTTCCCTCCCCACAGGTTCAAGATGCATTTAGATGCCGGTTGAGAAACTGCCAGGATCCAATCAATGCTGATTCTTCAAGTTCTTTTCCTAATGGACATGCTCAAATCATGGTGAGCTTTTATTTCCCTTCTGGTTGATAAATAAAGTCGTGATTTCTCAAGAATAAATATAATAAACTCCTTGTTAATAAAATAGTATAAAGCCATAAGTTCTCTTTAGGTCATTATGACTAATACTTTGGGAACTGGAGAGATGACTTAGTGCTTACAAGTCCTTGCTACCTTTCTAAGGGCTGAAGTTCAGTTCTCAGCACTGTACCTGCAGCTCATGATTGCATATAACTCTTGCTCCAAGGATTTAATCCCCTCCGCTGGCCTTCTGTGTTCCCCCCATGACTGCACAGGGACTTACACACACAAACACACATACACACACACACACACATACTTAATAAAACAAATCTTTGGATTCAGTAAAGACTTGGTACTTTGTTGACCAATGAATGTTCTTCTTGGATTGCCTTTGAATCAAGAGTCTGCTGTTGGTAGCCATGAGTGTTTAGAATGGTGTCTCAAACAACAGTGAAGAGTATTTTCACCTAGTCTAGAATTCAAGATAATGAATTTTACACAGAAGCACTATGGACATTTAGTGGTTTTTGTTTTGTTCTTTGTGTATGTGTGTGTGTGTGTGTGTGTGTTGTGCTTTTTCTCTTTCTCTCTCTTTTTAGCAATTTTTAAAATTAATTTATTAGATATTTTCTTCATTTACATTTCAAATGCTATAATGAATGTCCCCTATACCCTCCCCCCACCCTGCTTCCCTGCCCACTCACTCCCACTTCTTGGCCCTGGCATTCCCCTGTATGGGGCATATAAAGTTTGCAAGACCAAGGGGCCGCTCTTCCCAATGATGGCTGACTAGGCCATCTTCTGCTATATATGCAACTAGAGACACGAGCTCTGGGGTACTGGTTAGTTCATATTGTTGTTCCACCTATAGGGTTGCTGACCCCTTCAGTTCCTTGGATAATTTCTCTAGCTCCTCCATTGGGGTCTCTGTGTTCTATCCTATAGATGACGGTGGGCATCCACTTCTATATTTGCCAGGCATTTTTAAGAGCTTTATAAAACAGGTTTTGATTATGCTTCCTATCCCAGCTTGGACTTACTTGAATATGAGAGTCCACAGAGGAGCTGCAACTCAGATTTGTTAAATATGTATATGTACAGGTGGCCCTGGGTAATGGTAGTTTCCCCCATATGGCCTAAAGAAAGCACCAGGGGAATAAAACACAAGCAAAGGGCACCTTCCCAGTGACAGGTCCAGGTTATACATGAGCCCAGAGTACCACAGGGGTTACTGCTGCTGTAGGCATAAGTACACTGTCAAACTTTACAAATGAGGTAAAATTACCATCATCACAACAGAAATAGGAGTTGGGAGTTGCTGTGCATGCCTGGAATGTCAGCACTATGAGGCAGAGACAAGAGGAACCCCAGCTCAAGAGCACACTGTGAACTCCATATCATGAACCCATCTCAAAACAAAACAGAACATCAGCCAACCAAACACCACCAACAGAACGGAGACCGAATAGGAATGAGTTTTCTATAGAATAACTGACCTAGTATTAACATTTCTTTTTGGACTAGGAAACATAAAAAGCAGTATGTTAGCAGCTAAAGAATGAGAAATAGTAACCAATTCCTTTTTAAAATCAGATAGCCTTAAAAATCTCTAAGGTACTGCTAGCGGGCTGACCAGATGAGGCATTTGCAGTGCAAGCCTGGTGACCTGAATTTCATCCCTGGGACCCATTTTAACTTAGGAGAGATCCAACCCCACAGCATTTTCCTCTGACCTCTACATGTGTGCTGCAGTATGTGTGTCTGTACATAACAACAACAATAAAAATGCAATTTAAAATTAATATTAATAAGGACAAGCATATGACTGACAGAAGTTGCTTACAACTGGTTAACTTGATTTTACCATTAAAAAAAAAAAATGATCTGCTTAAAATAAGAATTTGTGTGATAGTGGAACTGGCATCCAGAAGATTCTAGGCCATGGGAATAGTTGTTAAGCCATCAGTTTTAATATCTGCACCTGAGAGCATTTGGTCACAGTAGCAGAAATACGGTTCTGTAGAATTGTGACATTAGCAAATATCATAGAATATTGTATTACAGGCAACACGCTGAAACTGAAAGCATGAAATACAAAACTCAAAGACATTTATTTAAGGATTTTTTAAATAGTGTACCTTCTGGTTGCTTTATTAAAGTTAGGCTATTGCTTTAAAATTCTGGTCCTGTTTTATTTTGTTTTGTTTTTGATCTACCACTAGAGCTTAAACCAAGATGCTGTGTGGCTTATGCAGACTTAGCCACTGAGTTATATAACCCTCACTTTTTCTTTTTCTTGATATAAGGCCTCATGTAGCTTAGCCTAGCCTTACCGTAAAACCAAAAATGACCTTGAACTTAGGTTTCTTCTTCTTTCACCAGCCCAAATGCTAGACTACAAATGTAAACCACCACTGCCATTTTTATTCAACACTGGGGATTGAACTCGGGGCCTCAGGCATGCTAGGCAAACATTCTCCCACCACCTTTAAACTTTTGAGATTGAGCCTGGTCTCAGGGACCTTGATGTCATTCTCAGGCTCAGATAGGCCTCAGATATGTAATCTTGCTTCATCTTCATAAGTAGCAAGATTTACCACTGGAACCACCAGTCCAAGCTAAAATTCTGTCATTTCATATGGGGAATTATGCTGCCTTATCAAAATGATGTCATTTTTCCATGGGTTTTATAGACCATTTTGTCTCTAGGAAATTTTAATCATTCCCTGAGAATATTGTTTTGCACAAAAATATATATGGGACTAGCTATAAATCTATAACCTTCAGATAATTTGAATATTAAAACCATTTGCAATCTTCATTAAATGATGATTGTGTGCCTTATTATTTCTTGTTACAGACAGACTTTGAAAAGGACGTAGACATTGCTTGCCGATCAGGTAAGAGTATTTTGATCTTTAAGATATAATTTTTAGGGATGCGAACTTATTTTGTGGGTTTTGATTAAAAAAAATACTATGTTTTGAACATCCCACTCATGTGGGTGACTAGCAGCATCTTCCAGTGAGAATCACTCTAACATCAGGGAACTATCTATATAGAGAGGGGAGAGAAAAGGAGTGAGAGATGAGAAAAAATAAAGGATGGATTATTGAGAGCACCATAGCAGCAGAAAGCACTAGACATGCCTTAAACTTCCATGTGTATGAAGAAGGGCAGTTGTAAGGCAAGTCACTGTAGCCTCTCTGTTTATCATATATAAACTATGAATCACTAGACTGATGAACTACCAATGAGTGTGTGTGTGTGTGTGTGTGTGTGTGTGTGTGTGTGTGTGTTAATGGTCCCTATCCTCTAGCCAGTAGTTAATTTTTCACTAGAGAAAAGGGCTTGTAAGTTTAAAAGAAAATCACATTTTCTATTTTGGATGTTTTTCTATTGTTGGGAAGTAGTCTTCCAAATGCAGCAAAGTATAGCACATTTTACCTTTTACCTGTCATTCTCTCTCTCTCTCTCTCTCTCTCTCTCTCTCTCTCTCTCTATATATATATATATATATATATATATATATATATTTCATCTGAATATCCAAATATTTAAAACCAAGTATCATTTTGCTCAATCTGAGTGTTTTTGTTTGTTTGTTTGTTTATCCTGTTTTGTTTTGCTTTCTGGGGGGTTATTTATTATTATTTATTTATTTTTGCCTCTGGATTTAACAGCCTTGTATCATCACTCCTTTCTAGTAGCATCTTCTAGGCCTAGTGCTGAAAATAGCCCCTAATTTGTCAATAAACTTAAACTATAGTGCGAACATTATCTGCATAGTCATCCAGCTTTCGTCACTGCTGGCTAGTTACTTGTATTGATGTGCTCTAGATTCACATCTGATTTATATTTCAGTGTAAGCACCAACTTGTCATCTAAAACCCCTCAGATGTTTTATAGGTGCTGTCAAGGATTCTCCTTCTAAGATTATGTAAAAGTTAGGCTTCTGGTATGTTTTCCTGGGTGAAAAAAATAAACCTCTCCATTTATCTCTGTTAGCTGTCATCTTAACTTCTTTCATGATAACATCAATTTGAGATTGCATAGCCACTGAACGTTTGATATAGAACCTTCTGTCTCTATCCCAACTATCTATAAAGGAGTTAAATGTCGCGACAGCCTGCTGGGTTGGGAGAGGCACCCACCTCCTCCATTCCAAACTCCCCTATGTGTTGCTTTCAGATTCAACTCAGAGCCATTAAAATCTATGCAAATGTCAAATCATATTCCTAGCTGTAACCACAAGCACATCAGAGACTAATCCTGTATTCTTGAATTCAATCAAAACACTCTGGGTGGGGCATGGTCATAGCCATAAGCTAGAGGCTATGATTTGGCAACCCATAGTAGGCTTGTGAGAGGAACAGGAATTATCTTTTCCTGTAAGGGAAAAAAAGAACCAGCAGAATGTGGCCAAGACATAATCTTGCTGGTGTTTAGTTGCATGAACCTGCCAGTTCAGCAGATAGCTGGCAAAATAATTTCCCTTGGCCTATCCATCCACTGTGATTTCTAAAATTTACAAGCCATGATGTGTTTCCCCATTTATAGAGTATAGTTTGGCTGTGTCTGGAGGCTTGAACTGATTTTAAGAATTAGGTATCTGCTTAATACCTAATTGTCTATCCTCAGTTTAGCTTCCCTGCCTCTCTTCATGTACTCCTAAGAGTTCTTGACAGGGAAGAATGAGAATGCTTTTGTCTTTTCCTTAACAGACATTCATATCAAAACAATGTGTCTCAAGTGTGTACCCAAACAAGCAGTTTCAGCTTCACCTGAAAATTCCTAGAAATGCAGTTTTTGAAGACCTATCTAGACCTTCTAGGCCAGAAACTGTGGTACTGGAACACAGTAACCAAGGTTGTTAGAAGCCATTCAAATTACTCTGATGCATAGCGAGGGCTGAAAATCTTCATGTCAGACCTTCTCAGAGCTGCTGTTCCCAGCCCTTCAGCACACACAATGCCATCTTTTGATAGATTGTTCCGGTTTTCCCAGTCTGCACAGACTGGGAAACAGACAGACCAGCACCAATGTATTATTCTGAAACAATTTACAATATTTTTATTTTTCTGTTTTCATTTTGGCCAATGCTCTTTTTCAGTAGAGCTTGTCAGCAGCTTTCTTCAGAGTTCTTCCAAGAGATTTCTGCATACTCCATTAAATGAACTAAACTTTAAAGTCTCAGTTCATGGGCTATGAGCAGTCTGCTCTAAACTTTGAAACTGCTTCAGGAGATGCTGGAGTATACATCTGCTTATTCTAGCTATTCAGGCTGCTTTCTGTGTGGTTTGATTTTCATTTTTGTTTTGCCTTTCACAATTTGACTAATTTCCCTCAAAGGTACTGTTTCACCATTATTGTCATGTGTAGGAGGTCCACATTCAAAGCTTGTACACAGGTTAAGCAAATCAAAGATGCAGGCTTGTCTCTCACATACTGTGGACCCTGCTTCCTAAAAATAAATACATATCTCAAATATTTAATAGACATAGGTCATATAGTAAAAAGATGAATGTATCTTGCATCTGGATTATGAAACCAATACTCACTACCAGGGTTTCCTTTGTAGTCTACAATGTATTGATAAAAGTGTGAAAACATCTGTCCTTCTGTAATATAATACAATAGATTCTTGTAATGTGTCTTTAAATTTTAGTGCTATTAATTTTGGATCAATTTTTGTTAGGAACTAAAACTATTCTGAGAATTTGGAAATGCTTTAAACATTGTTTTCATTTCAACTATTACTAAGCTGGTGAACAAACTTCATTCTTTAATATTTCATTTATAATTATTTCTAACAATTGTGATGTATTACTGCTCTCTTATTTTCTTAAGAAGTTTAGGTTTTATTTTGTTGTTGTTGTTGCTTTCACGAAGTATAGGGAGCTAAGACCAGCACAGCCTCCCAAGTGCTGGGATTACTTACTACCACCATGCCAGATCTTGAAATAACATCTTAAAGCACAACCATTTCTTATTTTTTAGGATACAATAATATAAAATATGAAAATCTGCAGCCACATTGTGAATTTATGAAAAATATGTGAATATTTAACAAGATGTATAATATAGGAAACAGAGAGGCAATAGCACAGTAATAGATAACAATATCTCTAAAGATAACAGGATTGAGTGATTGGTTCATGCTTTGGGATATTTTATAAGCTTCATTTCTTCATAGTAGAAAAACATAGTCATAATTTACTCTTTTTCAACTTCTGTGCCAATTCTCAATTATGATTTTATTTTCAAATTTTAAACAATAATAGGCAAAATTCAGCCTTCTGAAAAATTTTCATGTTTCCAAAAGCAAATATTTTATAGTTTCCTACATGTCTTAGTCAGGGTTTCTATTTCTGCACAAAACATCATGATCAAGATGCAAGTTGGGAAGGAAAGGGTTTATTCAGCTCATACTTCCAAATCACCAAAGGAGGTTACGACTGGAACTCAAGCAGGTCAGGAAGGAGGAGCTGATGCAGAGGCCATGGAGGGATGCTTCTTATTGGCTTGCTTCCTCTGCTTTCTCAGCCTCCTTTCTCATAGATCCCAGGGATGACACCACCCACAAAGGGCCCTCCACACTTGATTACTAATTGAGAAAATGCTTTACAGCTGGAGGCATTTTCTCAACTGAAGCTCCTTTCTCTGTGAAAGCTCCGGCCTGTGTCAAGTTGACACACAAAACCAGCCAGTACACTACACATAGTGAAACTTTCGGCTTTAGTTGCTTTGATTTGTAGGCCATCCTGCCCCAGTTTTATTTTGAGACAGAGTCTCACTATGTAGTGTTGACTGTCCTGAAACTCACTATGTAGAACGGGTTTGTCTTGAGCTTACAGAAATCTGTCTCTCTCATCCTTCCAAACGCTAGGATTAATGGTGTTTGCCACCACACCCAGCTCTCAATGAGCTCTTTTAATGAACAAAACTTCTATTTTTATATATCAGAAGAAAGGCCTATGTAAAAGTAGCAACCTTGTATGAACAATATCTATATATTTATGGAAATGCTTTGAGGTAGACCAATGGAGGAATCTTCTCTGGTAATCTACCTTTTCCCTGAAAATTAATGCAGAACTTTCTTCAGGACAGGACATTGAAATTTTCAGAAAGCCAGTTAATCGGATTTCAGATACGCTGTGGTCTACTCATGTTCTCTGATACCATTAGAACATCAATAACAACTCAGTAACCTGGACCATGAACAAAAAAGTACAAATAAATTGTTAAAAGATTACTTTCCTTTTACTTTATTAGGAGAGTGTTTCGTAGGAAGATAAATAATATCATTTAATGATAAAAAATAAAGGCTTTATTAACTACCCTGCTCTAATTTGCAGTACTTCATAAGGATATCGGTCCCTGCCGCGCAGCCACCATAACAGGGACACTCTCCAGGATCTCTCTAAATGATGATGAGGAAGAAAAGGGAACGAACCCTGAAGCGCTAAGCTATTCAACATTGCCTGGAAATGTCATTTCCAAAGTCATCATTCAACAGCCCACAGGCCTGCACATGCCTATGAGCATGAACGAGCTAAGCAATCCGTGTCTGAAGAAAGAGAACACTGAGCTGCGGAGAACTGTGTACTTATGCACGGATGACAATCTGAGAGGGGCTGATATGGACATTGTCCACCCCCAAGAACGTATGATGGAAAGTGACTATATTGTGATGCCTAGAAGTTCTGTAAGCACCCAGCCATCAATGAAAGAGGAGAGCAAGATGAATATTGGCCTGGAAACCTTGCCGCATGAAAGGTTATTACACTACAAAGTAAATCCTGAATTCAATATGAATCCCCCCGTAATGGACCAATTTAATATGAACTTAGATCAGCATCTTGCACCCCAGGAACATATGCAGAATTTACCCTTTGAGCCTCGCACAGCTGTGAAGAATTTCATGGCCTCTGAGTTGGATGATAATGTGGGACTGTCAAGAAGTGAAACTGGATCAACGATATCAATGAGTTCCCTAGAGGTGAGTCAGAAGTGGTTAACTAGTTCCTTGATATTTGAAGGGTGTACGGGCTGATTCACATGATATTGGGATTAGAGAAGATTTCTGTTAGTTTTGGCAGTTTGTAATGTTACGTTAAGATTCTGGACAGAAAATTTTTCTAGTAGTATATTTGAGTCTGCTGACTGAAGATGTTATTTAAAGGATAGCAGCATGTTTGAGGTGATAAGGGACTCATGTGGAACATTCGCAAAGAAAATAGAGCAAGTCCTTTCGAGGTTTCCCTGACATGACAGGGCATTGTAAAACATAAAATAGCAATTGGATTGTGTTACAGATTCAAGGATAGATCTAAGTCTTCTTTTATAAGACCATCTGTTAATATGAAGTTGAAACGTTTCTGTGGGTTGTACCACTACATTGATTATAAACTAATTAGTATTATGTTACATCAGTATTATTCAGAATGAATGTTTTGTTCTTAATCCTATAGAGTGGTGACTATTAAAAGTATTGGTTTTTACCTACTCAAAGTATATATTCTAAATATACTAAGACTCAGGACTAAGAGCCAGACAACAGCCGTTGCCCTTCATAAAGCCATCAGCAGTAAACAATGTAAACTACTCTCATCTTTTTTCATCTCAATGAAGTAGAGCATTATTAACAATTATCATCCTCATTCCTACTGTAATAGGATTACAGAAGTAGGTATCAATAAGTATATCTGATTTCCTATTGCCATATTCCATTATCCTAGTATATACTCTCTCTCTCTCTCTTTCTCTCTCTCTCTCTCTCTCTCTCTCTCTCTCTATATATATATATATATATATATATATATATATATATATATTATAAGTCACTATTTATAGAAAAACCTCTGTAATTGGTCATATGGCCTTTCCATCAGAGTTATTCTAATAACGTATGATCTAAGGTCCAAACATACCCAAAGGCAATAGCTCCTTCAGATTTCTCAAAGTCATATCTTTCACTCTGTCCAAATTAAAACAGAGGATGAAATGTTCAAGTAAAACAAGAAAAAAGCCAGAATATAAACAGACTCCAGAAAGAAAGGGTCTTAAGTTTTGGATCAGCCTCAACCAGAAGAGGGTTTCTGCACAAATCCATGTAAGAATCATTTTCAGAATCAAAAGTATAGACAGGGACAGCAAATTAAATTCTATTCTAGAGTAGCAGGCATCCTCTCTGGACAAAAGAATCCATTTTTTCTTAACTAATAAAATTGTTCCTGCTACCTCAATCCTAACTCAGAGATATTAATGTGCCTATTACAATAATGACCACATAAGCATAAGCTACAAAATATTCATATGAAATAGCAAAGGGTTTTAAGAGAATTGAATATGTGTGAATATAATATCAAAAGTAATAATGAAGATATGGGAGCTTTTTCTATGTAATGATTATTTTAAAGTTATGATAGAAATTCAAATGGAACTACACTAAAATAATTTGGGTGTTGTGAAAATGTTTTACATTTAAGACCAGAAACCAACCGATACAGCTATTGATCATGTTTTGTGTATTTGTACAACAGAGTATATTTTCCAAGTATCGATTAGTTCACCTTGTAAATTTTTCAAACATCTATACCCCTATTTTTAATCAATATATTTGTATGTTATTTTAACCATAAAAATCATATGTTTGTATAAAACAAAAGATCTGCATTTCAATGACTTAGAGATCACACAGCTTATATTTTGAAAAGGAAACTCAGATTTCAGATTAAAATTTAGTTCCCCATTTAAAAGAAAAGTTTAATAGTAACTGCTTAGGTGACCTTTTGGGAAACAACTAATAGAGAATACATACATACATGATGGAATGAATAATAAAAATTACCATTTTTATAGAGGTTTTTGTTAACAGATTCTCAAATCACCTTAAAAGGATGAATTAATTAATCTTCCCAACACTTAGACAAGTTGTTGTTATCTTCAAGTAAAAGCATTTGTTCAAGGAGTCAATGTCTAAGTAATAAACCCATCTAAGTCCTTGACCCCTCTGAATGAAACAAGAGGTTAACTATGTAGGAACACGCAACCTGGCAGACTGGTACAGCAGAAGATGACAAGCTGTTGCATAGTCTATTCATGGCTAGAATGTGAAGATAGGCCATGAACTCGGGCGTTCTTCTCCAAAAGGGATGGCAAGAAGAAGAGGGTGGTAAACACTGCTAGTTGATAGCACAGAATACAGTAGTCACGAGAAAACTGCATGCAAGACACACGTTGAGGTACAAAAAAGAAGAAAGCCAAAGAGACCTGAGTGGGTGAGTGGGTGGAAGCTTTTATCCAAGCAAGCAAGAAGCAACAAAGAGAGGGGGAGGCTCCCAACTGCCGCAGTGCCAGCAGAAAAGACTCCAGCCTCCATGGGAGTGTGCTCTGCTAACCCCCAATTACTGGGTGTAAGTGTTTAAGATATTCACGGAGTTCCTTGGCACAAAAGAGTATCAAGATTTTCCCATGCCCTTTATTACACTCTGTCTTTATTTCTGTTACACAGTGTTGCCCTAACTGTGTTCTTTCCCAGAATGAACCAGTTAAGCAATTCTAAAAATTTTTAGAATTTGAGTTTTCATAAATGATCCAGACCAAGATGTCCTGCAACTGCTTTACTTAAGATGAAGATGACATCGCCATCGGCACTTCAAATATTCACCTCCAGATAACAAAATATATCAGGTTCATGAGGTATATGGAAGCAGAAAGGATAAACAATGACCAGGATGTATCATGACCCTAAGCATGATCCCAAGTTTAAGCTTTAGAATGCAGTTCTTTTGATTTGCTGTCTAAAAATTATAAGTTCATTATTGTTTACAAAAAGCCAAGTGATTTCTCAACATGGCAGGGTTGCTACATTCAGGAATTCCTAGCAGCTGTGGTTGCTCACATAAGACCTACATGAGAACAAGTCAGTCAGCATTTTAACATGGAAGCACTCATAAGTCCTGAGCTATAGCTGAAGAGCTATTGACAGTCAGTGGCCTCTAGAGGATGGAGAGTCAGTTTTCTTTAAGGATGAACCACCTTGTAAATTGGCCCTGGTCCAGTGGCTGGTCCCACCCTCATGAGTTTATGGGTAGCCCAAATTAGTCTCCGGGGCTATTAAAAGAGAGAAGAAGATATGAAGTTGAGAGAGAGTGAAGACTGAGGACCTGGGAAGAGTTAGAGAGAGAAGTGGAGAGTGAATATGATCAATACATTTTATGAATCTCTCAATGAATAATTGAAATGTTATATATTTTTAAAGGGCAGGTCAGCATGACTTTAGGATTGTAGTGCTTCCTGTTGTTTTATTTTTCAGAAAATTAACATGTGCATTATTGTTAGTCAATGTAGACCAGCATTTTCTGAGTCTGAAACACTGATATCTATTGAACAGCTTATGACTGTTGTGTATTCTACATCTGTTTGGTCATGACCCATCCTTTACCCCCTTTCCCTGATCACTGAGGGTTAGCATGGGTCACGTGTCACTGACTTCTGGCTGGATTCAGCCAGCAGGAAAGTCTGGGTTTGGCAGGGAAATGGAAACTCGGGAGAGCTCTAGTCTATCTTGACATTGGTCTGTGCTGCAGTTTCCATGTATTTCCTGCTTCTGCCAGATGCCCCACTCCTGAGATAAAGTCCCATTGTCCAACCATTTTCGGGGTCCCTTGGCTTCTTCTGTTAATACACTGGTCATCTAATGGTTCCCTGTGTGGCGTCTCAGCTTGCCTGTCCCTGGAGTTCTTAAGGAACGTTTTGTCCTACTATAATGCAGGAGTGGCTTCTGATGTGCTCTCATCAAGTCTTGTTTGAGTGCCACTTATCAACAAAACATTTTCAAAGTGGACAAAACTTTAGATGGTACAGCACAACATTATTTTACTACCTACAGAGAGTTGTGTTCCTCCAGCTCCTCTGAGGGCTTACATGCATAAAAGTATCTCCCTGTCTGGATAGGACTTCCGATGGTCTCACTGCACTGGTAAGTGGGTGAAGATTCCGCTGGATACAGAGTACGGAGCACAATGCATAACGGTTCCCCAAAGTAAAATATTTTCGTGATGATGTCACTGCACTAGTGCTTCCCTCTTGTCTGGCGTTAGGATCAAATTACACAAACAGCTTTTGAAGATACTAAGGAGTAGTTCAAATGTAAGGCTGTAGTGTGATTATATCATTGGTATCACACTCAGAATGTCATTGAAGAAGCTTAAATACTGCTAAATCAATAGTCAAGGACTTACACAGAATGTTATAGCCTCACTTAGGAACCGGGAAGCACTGTCACACACAGAAAACATCAAAAATTGACCATGTGCAGAAACCACATTTCATTTTTTGTATATAATATATATTTTCTCATGTTGGCCTGGTAAAAGGAAAACTCCCATTATTGCTTTGTTCCTCCCATTATTGCTTTGTTCCTGGATTAGAGAATCTTATCTTTTATGCAGACATACAAACAAAATTAGCTCGAATAAAAGCCATTTCAGATAATTAATTATTCCCAGACTCCATTGCCACAGCTATTTTTAATGGATTTGTTATCAAAGCTTTCCTCCCCGTGAGTGAGTCCATTGCTCATCCTATAATAGAAACTTTTAATGGCATTCATATTGCCATTCATTAGGCAGTGAAATTCATTCCTTGTTGTGATTCTTCTAGTGTCTTGTCCAGTTTAATTTTCAGTGACACAAATAATGACATAGTCCCTCTGAGAAATTATCCATTATTTTACAAGAGTTGTGTGTGGAAGCCCCTCTGGGCACATATGCAATAAGTGGCCCTTTCAGTAGCCTGGGACCACAGCCATGGCACATTTCCTCACTCTTAAATCATCCTAAAGAATTTCTCCCTTCTATCAGTAAAAGATATGGCTTCCTCATAAATTGTTTTGATTCTCTTAGCTGCCAACCTGCCTACTTGGAGTGGTTTTCTTTTTATCTTTAGGTTGGTTGGTTATTCAAATTCTCCCAGGCTATTCTTTAAAGCAATAACAATAAAAGAAAAGTCACACTGGTTTGAATTCTGGGGCTGTCATATTATACTCCTTCAAGCATTAACTGATAATTTTGGAGGACTGCAAACTATTGTGATAGATCCTCTACCAAATGCTGGAGCTCTGTAGCTAAGAAAGGACTAGAGATGTGGAGGTGTGGGTAGCAAAGAGGGGACAGACAGACAGACCTTTTAGAGATCAAATAGGCAACCCATGAGTGGATTTAATATGGAAGGCGAGGGAGGTACACAAAGAAGGGACAATTCTAAGCCTCTGTCTTGGCTGATGAGTTATTAACTGTCAGTGATGAGAAAGACCGTGTAAAAAGAGATATTTGCATATTGAAAGGTGGAGATAAAGCCTAAAGGATAAGCCATGTAATCCATGAAACCATATAGGATGGAACAGACCTCAGCAGCTCCACAGTTAGAAAGAATGGGCATAGGAAACTGGCAGCAAAGGAGGTTTCAAAAGGAGCTGCAGTGAATGAAAGGAGGAAGGGGAGGGGCAGGAAAAAGGCAGAGCTTTAATGAGGAAGTGATTAACTTTCTACAGCTTCTGAGAGGGAAGAGAGAGGAGGGTGGAAAATTGACCTTGCTGTTTGTCCAAATGGAGCTCATTAGAGGCCTTTGACAAGAATTTTAATGGAGTATTAAGAGCATAATGCAATTGGGATGAGTTCTTAGTGGCGTATTGCAAAAAACGAAGCTGCATAGGGAAGAAGTCTTTTAAGTTACTGCACAGGAAAGGATGGTGTGTTTCAACTTACCTGGAAGTGAAGGCTACCCAGACAGAATGGTTTATATCTTCACACACACACACACACACACAAAACCAACATCACATTGGCTTGTTTTAATTTTACATGTAGCCCTTCTTAAAATGTAACCAATCAAGTAGCTTAGTTGATTCTCATTGTTTAAATCTGTGGTCAGAGCTGAGGGTGTGTCCCAGTCAGGAATGAGCTTGCATTGAAGGCATGAGGACTTCATTTCAGCCCCTTGAACTTACAAAGTCAGACGTAGTGTCACCTGTGTATAACCCCAATACTGAGAAGATAGAAATAGACAAGGTACTGGAGCTCTGCCCAACCAGAGGACCATACTAGGTGAAATCCAGACCAGGGAGAGACCCTGGTTTCCTGCCCCCCCCCCCAAACAAACAAACAAGTAAACCAAAAGACAGACAGTACCTGAGAGACAGTTGAGGCCCTCTAGCCTCCACATACATGTGTACACACCCAGAAGCATGTGTATACACATGTGAACACACATGCAAAGCAAGCAAACACCGTCTTTTTTTCTAAGCACTTTTATGCCTTACAAGTGCATTCTACAAGGCCCAGAAGGACATTTGAATAAACACATAAGTGGGTCACAGTCTCAGCAAACTGTAGCCTCAGAAGACTTCCTGGAACATCTCATGGATATGCACACAGGGTAGACACAGACAAAGACAAAGTGCATTGGGATCTTTCTGATATGCCGCTTTGTACTAGGAGCATCTGACACATAAGACAAACTGAGCTTCTCAGTAACAATGTCACCTCTGTCTGTTATTGTCGCATTGCCTCATTATCTATTTGAATAGACATTGTGTTTTTGTTTTGTTTTTACCAAACACAGATTTTCTGAGAAATAAGCACCATCAAATTGGCTCTTTTCTTCTTCTTCAAAATATAATTAGCCTGAAATGGTTAAGCCATTTGACCTTACTTTATTCTTCTAACATATTTCAGTACCACTACTGTGAAATGCGGATTTACCAGGGCCATCTAGTATTATCTTGCTGAGTTCCAGAATAGCATGCAGCAGACATCTTGTTTGTAAAATATTATCCTCCATATTGGAGCTGGTGAGATCTTATGTAGAAAGTATTGGACTCTGAACCAGACCTGAGTTTTTATCACAGTTCACTTACTTACCTCCTGAGTGACTTGGTCAAATTATTTTAATTATTTTAATTTCTGGTTCTTAGTTACATTCATTCATAAAATGACACCGTTTTCCCAACCATCTGAAGAGTGGTTAGTATGTTCAAATGTGAAAACACTTTATTAGGTGCACACAGGTTGGAATACTTAGTATTGTGGGGAAGTAGCCATACAAACCTACCCCACCACACACACACACACACACACACACACACACACACACACACATTTGATTAGATTGCTTGACACATTTTCCACGATATCTGATCTTTAAACCTCCATGATTAATTTTGTAGCCATCTCTACCACACCCCATCACCAGGTTTTGATTAAAATTTGCTCATTCCTTCATCTAATCCTTATAGCCTGCCAGACCTGCTATGCCCTTTGGTAGCATTTAGTTTTAACAAAATTACATAGGAGAGAAAGAAAAATGTTGCACATCCACATAGGTCGAAATAGTATTCTGCCTTGGAATCTGTTGCTGGGGCTCTTTGGGTTCCCATAGTTTCTTGCTCCTATAACATAAAGCTTTTTGGATTTTTTTTTTTTTTTTTTTTGATGCACTGTGTATACATCCAAGTCTTCAATTCCTAGGCAGCACTGCCTTGTGATCCAAAATAAATGCAGCAACATATGGTCGTTTTCACCTTTGGCAACAGAGAGCCCCTCGGTGCATACAGCAGAAGGTTCTCTCTGTCTTCTAGCTGACTGAACCATTTTTTCAAGATTCCATCAGTTACGTTCCAGATGAAGAAACAAAAGAACATGACTAATGTTTTATAATAATTGCTTTTAACTAAATGTGTCCATGCTTAGATTTTTCTTAACACATATTTATTAAAGAAAAAAAGAAAAAGCTTTTCTGAACTACAGTGCCAAGAAGGCTGGGTGTGCATGGCAGAGAAGAATGGGAGCGCTGACGTTTAGTCTAGCAGAATGCTGCACAGTGCGAGGGGGAGCCAGGTTTATTTGGATGTGTTCTTTCACTCTTGCCTCTTCCAGGATGTCACCAGGACAAAGGCAGCACGCTGTTGGAGACAAGGAGAACACAAGAGGGCATCATGTTTAGTTCCCACTTCAACAAGGCGTTCCCCATTTCCTCTCTCTCCTCGGTATCTCTCTCCCCAGTATCCCATCAAGCCTCGATTTCCTGTGCTCAGCAGTTTCACCACAATGAGATTATGTCAGAACTGTCCCCGGTCCTCCTTTAGTCTTTCTGTCTGCTAAAAACATGTCCCCAGATTAGGTTGAACAGGAGGTCCTGGTTTTATCATGACAATTTTAGCTCTAGCTGCAGGAAAGTCATATTTTTTTAATAACGCTCATAACAGTCACAATAGCAACCAGATCTGCCGTAAATCTGTAGTCGACCCCTGAGAAGCCAGTGATGTTAAGGTTGTGGATATTGAGCTGGGAGTTGGGGGGTGGGGTGGGGGACAAAACGTAATCTGGCCAAAAAGACTGTTCGTTTCCCTTAGGTTTCCTCCCCAACTCCCTGGGGGGCGGGGGCGGGGAGTCTACTTAAAGAAAAAGCACAGCAGAAATTTTCTTTGTTCTCTAAAACTGTGGAGATCTTTTTATATGTTTACAAGCATCTCCCTCTCCACCTCATCCATTTTAAGAATCGGTGGCTTCCTGGAGCAGATGCTAAAAATACCATCTCCATACTGATATCATGAATGTCCCATTATCACATGAGCTCGCATCCACTTTGTTTTAATCATACTTCCTGATTATATCAAGCCCACTGCCTAATTACTTTATTTCATCAATGCACGTGTACCTATAACTAGATTTGGGTGTTGTTTAACAGATTTAGAGTCCGAGAGAAACACTGTGAGACACTGTGTTGGGGTGTAGACTATCTGTTGTTTGACTAAATAGGAATTAAAAACAAAAACAAGCAAACAAACAAAAAAATGTTTGTTTCCTAAGAACTAGCAACGAGAAGCGCTTTGGCAGAAGGTGATCTAATTTTGAGAATTTGTACAAGACTGACATGTAAACATCAGAGCATAACCAGACGGGCAGGCAGGGTTTGCTTGACATCAAGTGTGGTTTTAGAACACTGGAAGCTGAAGCAAGAAGACCCTAAGTTCTAAGAACAGCCTGAGCTACAAAGCAAGAGCATATTTAAAAATAATCTGGGTGTCTGTTGGGGGAGGTCTAAAAGTACCTAGATTATTTTTCCAATTTCACTTTTAGTCCTCCACGCCTGCAAAGTGGTTTTTGTTAAAACTAGAACCTTCTCGGATTGAATGCAAATGGAATTCACTGAAAACTAGCATTAGTACTCAAGGTTAAAAAAAAAAAAAAAAAAAAAAAAGTAATACTCTCCACCTTTAAGTGATGTTCGAGGTGAAAATCGAAACATGTTGGTGGTATATTTTCAAGTCAGAAAAATAATCTTAGTGGAATCAAATAACAGGATTATTAATAATAACATGATTATTTTCATTGAATGTAATGATGTCCGTTGGTTTAAGTAACTAAACATAACTTTATTGTTTTTCTCCTTTCTCTAAAAACAAACGAACAGAGAAGAAAATCACGGTATTCTGACCTTGACTTTGAGGTGAGTCCCTATGTATTACTTTGTAAGTTTAATTATTGAATTCAAGATCGATTTATAACTGCTCAAACATAGCACTGTATGGAGCTCTAAAACGAGGGTCCTTACTCTTCCCACGACTGGAAGGAAATGATTTAGAGTTCTAATGACTCCTCCAAGGAAATGCTCAACGGACGTTTTCTAGTTAAGTAAAGACCTACTTTATAACTGTTAGCAGTAGATAACTTACAGTGGAATCGAATCGGTCCATTCAAGTCAGTGGAGATAGGAATGCCAATCTCTTAAATTTTTTTTTTAACCTAAGTCATTCTTTTTTCAAGTTTTACTACAGCGATGACCTGTAGAAATCCCAATGGGATGCTTTGGCGTGTAGGCAAAGCAATGTCTGCGACTCGCTTATCTTGTACTGTGATTCCTGTCCGTAGGGTCTCTGGTGTACGTTCAGTATCATTTTTCCCAATAGCTAGTATTGGTTTTATGTGTGCCTGTGTTTGGTAAATGTCTTTTCACAGATATAAACAAGATGAAGATTTTCATTTTCCAATTTGCATTGAATTTATATTGATGCTGGTATTGGTGCTGGAAGTCACAAAAACGATACTGTCTAAGCAGCTTATGCTTAAGCACAAAATGAATGATCTTTAAGTATCACATAAATGCACTTACGCGACTTGATAATTGGATGGGATTCATAGCCTGCTGACATAATTGGGCATAATATAGGATAAATTTCTCCAACATATCTGTACCCTTGTGATACATAGAACTCAATAGTCTAAACAGATATTCCTGAAATTATAGAGGCCTCCTGGTATATGGAAACTTCTGATTCAATCATTCCATTTGTGTAAGTGAATGAATGTATGGTTCTAAAATGTACAATGCATATCAATGTGAAACTTGGTGATTTTATACAATATGAAGGTGAAGGATGGGCTCATGCTGAAAGTCCAAGGAAAATGGGCTTGTTTAGTAGTAACTCGGGCTCTAGGCTACAAAATAATTATCCAGAATCCAGTGTCGGGGCTGGAGAGATGGCTCAGCAGTTAAGAACACTGACTGCTCTTTGGAAGGTCCTGAGTTCAAATTGCACCAATTACATGGTGGCTCACAACCATCTGTAATGAGATCAGATGCCCTCTTCTGGGGCGTCTGAAAAACAGCCACAGTGTAGTTACATATAATAAATAAATCTTAAAAAAAAAAAAGAATCCAGTGTCAATGCTTAAATCACAAATGTCTGGGCAGCTTCATTGTCACCACAAAGCTTGGAATTTACATTTCATTGAGGTCTAAGTTTTTTTAAACAAAACTACCAAATCTGTCAAAAAAATTAAAACTATTTAGCAATCTTCACATCACTGTTGATGTCCTTTAAGAAACAAATAATGTTTTAATCCTTTAGGTATCCAAAGAATAAGGGATCAAGCTGTATCTGTTTGTATGTGTTATGTACAACATAAGCTTTCTTGTGATCACCTAAAATAAGTTTTGTGAGTGCGTGTTTGTGTGTGTGTGTGCGCGCACGCCCGTGTGCGCTCATGTGTGTTCATGTGCATAGCCCTGAAAGCAACAATCTGTTCTGTTATCACAAAAGAATGAGCATACAAATTAACCCACTAGTCCTCATGAGGAAATACAGTAAAAACCTGGATGTAAAACTAAGCCTCACTCCAAACAAGTTATTAATACAAAATTAAACGTAGAAAAGAAACCTTAGCACCCGGGAAGTGGATCTTTGGGAGTTTAAGGCCAGCCTGGACCACATAGCAATTTCCACCCTGGCAGGAGTTCCATGGTAAGAACAGACACTGGAAAGAAAGCAAATCGCACTGTGTCACGGAGAAAGCTAGGAGAAATGTGCTCCTTTTCCCAGCTAGTCTCTATGGCAACCGCTAGCAGCTTCCCTGAGCAGATGCTAGACCTCGCGTTCCACACATAGAACCACAGTGTTAAAGATATCTGTTGGTGGAGAGTAGTTGCAACTGAGAAGCTGTGTAATTTCCTTACCTCTTTAACTGCCATAGTCATCACTTGAATAGTGTAGGAATTGAAGTTTTTTTTGGGGGGGAAACACTGAAACAATACTTCTCCTCTATTGATCTCTTCGTGTTACTCCCTTTTCAATACATGTACAATTACAAGCACTGACAAGGTCTGTTTCCAAAAGTAAAAAAAATAAAAAATTAAAAAAAAAATCTCATGATGCTACCACACTAACACATGTATTTGTAATTTTGGATTGTCAAGCTAATTCCCCACCCACTTTCTAAATGTGGACTCAACTAGTTGAATTTATATCAAGCTCCATGCTACTCTTCTCACTGAGAGGGCTTGCCATATAATGGTCACCTTAGATAGTTTACCCTTACCAGGCTGCCCTGTGGGCTCCCGAAAGCATCATTTTATCAAACTTTCAGCTTTACATACTACCGAGGCGCCTAGCCAATTCTAACATTTCATTAATTCTTTTGCCTTAAAACAGGAGGATTTCAAACAAACAAACAAACAAGTTTGGGTTGAAGTCTGTCACACTGAGACCTAATTATTGTATGAAGATAAAATAATAACTTAAAAAAAATGGTCATTACTACAGCTGGAGGAGAAGTCCTTTCAGACTGATAGCATTCATGATAGCCCTGTATTTCTGGCCAAATAAAGCAAAAGACAGACTAGCTGTAAAGTGAAGAAATGCTAATTCTTACTCTCTGGAAAGTATTTAAAAAATATGGTAATGCTATTTCTATGTTATGTGACAAGATGTCTTCCTTAGTGTGTATGTTAGCTCCTAGCAGAGATCCTGACATACAGTGAACACACATTAAATTTTCTTTGCAGAATGAATAAATGATTAAAAACTGAACAGCTTTTTAACGGAGTTTACACTAACTATAAACTTTTGAAGAATACTTGAGTTAAGGTGTAGATGAGTATAGACAGCAAAGAGCTGTGTATGAAGCAATTCAAAAGGATCCACTATGGGCTGCAAAGACTAGCACATCAAACAAAGGCACATGAAGCATAACCCAAGGACATAAGTGGCAGTTAAAAGTCCAGAGGGAAGGAAAGGCATGAAGGCTTGCTTCAGTGTGGCACGCCCACAAAATGAGAAGTCAAAATTCTCTTAAGCAAGGTTTAGTGAAAAAGAAATGCAGGATGACACAAAATCTTACCCCCACAAGAGAAGGTTTTACCTAATGTGCTGGAAAAAAACAGTTAATCCTGTTTGACTGTACTTTGTTTAGCCTTTTTATTTCTTTCTAGTGGGAAATAATTTGTCTGACAAAATAATTTAAAGGTGACAGTGTTATAGTAATATTCAGGGTAGACTGACAGGGTAAAATAAGAAGTTGTAATATCAGTTAAAATGGCTAACCCAGGAAGTGATGAGCTTGTCGTTACAGGTGAACCTGTGAAATTCTGTCTTTAATTGAATGTGGGAAGTAAGGACAAAGATGAATATATATATATATATATACACACACACACAGGGCTTGCAGTTTTATACATACAGGGAACAGAGACAAGGAAGCAGATGGACATCTGGTTAGGATGACGTTCAGTGTGCTGCTGGCATGAAGGGGCCTAATGTGATTCTAAGGATCAGGCAGCTGAAACTATTTATATTAGTGGAGACAAAAAGCTCAAGGAATTCCTGGAAACACAATTCCAAATAACCATTATGAAATGACCATGCATAATAATATCTGTTCCATGTTAAAATGTATATACATAGAGAGAATTTTTTAAAGTCTTCTCTTTCAAAAGCAGACATGAACCTTGTCTCCTTCCACGGGAATCATGTGTTCTTTAAAATATCTTAGGCTGTTTCCCACATAGCCACCAAACCCATGCTTCTCTGAGCTTCCTCAATGGTGTTGGCCAAAGTGCAGACACAGGTGTTAGATAAAAGGGTCTCTCTTCACAGAGCTCGCTCTTTATTGGAATAATTAGGAGCACAAGGTTAAGTAAAAGAAAAAAAAAAACAGAATAATTTGATATCCCTAGAAACAAAGCTAAGCTAAAACACATGGTTTGTATTCGTTTCTAAATAACTGGCACACTATTTTAAAGAAATGTCTTGTTCAAAACAGGGTCCTTCCTATTTTGGCCCTGACCCTCTACAGTAGGTACAAATCATTAAGCAATCAAGGGATATTTACAGGGCATGTTTTGGAAGGCAAGCAATTTGAGGAATTTAATCGTAGTCTGTATCCACTTTTTCTATATCATTAATTTAAACTTTCAAAATCATGTATTTATGACAAAATCTACTCTTGATTGGCACTGATGAAATGTATCACTCATTTAGTTTTCTTACACCTCTGCACACTTTATTTAAAAACCAAGGTACATTTGGAACACAGATTCTGTGGTCACAGGCATGAATGATTCTGCGGGATACAGGTTATTGACACTCTGGATGTAAGGATTCAAAACTTGTCAGCCCCTCATAATATGGCTTTCAGAATTAGGCTTAACTCCTTCAGTGTTCATCTTCTCTTTTTATCACTATGATAGAAATGTCACTTTCCAAAAGGCCACACTGTAGAGCAAAGAATGAATTGCATAGCAATAATGAACAAAACCATCAGTTGGTTTCTTCAAGCAGGTATGGACAATGCCAGTCTTGGTATATAAAACTCTAAGGCTGGAAATGGTGATTCACCGAATTTGTTCTGATCCAGGTGAGCACGGCATCTCCTAGCCCTTAAGTTGAATTAAAAAAGAGTTTCTGACATTCCCTAACAATTTCTATCAGTTAAAAGAATCCATTCACACTAGTACATCTTCTCTTTAGGATTCAGACTTTTTCTCTAGAATTCAAATACAACTCTGTGATTCACACTTCTAAATTTGAAGGTGAAAATCACCAGTTTACTGCAAATCTACTCTCAGTTCCTCAAAACCACTTATGGAGGGGGTGGGAATGCAGAACAGGATGAGAAAAAAGAAGGCGGGGCTTCTGGCTAGAGTCATTAGCACAGATGCTCCTTGGGGCTAAAGAAATGGCTCAGTATGCATAGCTCACAACCATCCTATAGGTCCAGGTTCAGTGGGGGATCCAATGCCTCCGCCCTCAGTAGACACCTGAACTCATATGCACATACCCTTACACAGTCACACATATATACAGACAACTTAAAATTAATTAAAAAATTTTTAAAGTAAATGTCCCTTCAAATGGAGAAATGTTCTTAATGGAAGGAGAAGACATGCCTATGCTTTCCTTTTTTTTTTTTTTTTTTTATTCAGTTAACATTCAATGAAGAGATCCATGTCTATGAGGTATCCTGAGACAAAACGTGAGCACCAACATTAGAAATATCATTGCAGTACTGCATAGTTATAGGAACTCACTATCCAGAGTTAGGAGCCTACTACAGACGATGCATAACCACTCCCTAGTTTTTACTTTTCTCCCATCTGCACAGAATATAATTTAAAACTCTGGGCTGTCTATACCAGGATGCTTCCTGAATCTCTCAGATACATCCAAGATAGCATGCTGAGCTAATGTGGGGACTCAGCTCGATTACCACTTGCAAGAGCAAACTGCCTCCTTCAGCTTCAGCCCCCTGGTCAAGGAAGTAGAGATAATGGCTGTTACCAGGGCTACCGTGAGGCATTAGCAAAACAGCAATGGCTGCTCCCTCCTAAGCGGTGATTGTCTGTGTGGTGGTCCAGATATAAGTGCTTTACATACTTGGTGAAATCTTCTTAGTAACCCTATAAGGTTATCCTCATTGCTACAGCCGTAGCTACAGGGAGACCAGAGTTGAAGCTGAATTTATAGACTGTGTCTATGTGCAGAACGATCAGACTTGTCATGCTCCAAGAATTCAAAGGGCTTTGAAGACATCTTAGGAAGCAGTAGGAACTTAAGACATCAGGTTCCTTTTTAGTTTCATTTTTTAAAAAAAAAATCCAAATTATAACGAATGTGCTTTAACACATCACTCTTTCTGTAATATCAGTGATGGATGGGCCCCAAAGATGCCATTTTTTAATTATAAAAGTATACATTGGAAGAAAAGAATTTTAAGAGGCTTGACTGCTGTGTCATTGTGATTGCTGCCATTACTGCTTTCAATAAAAATGAAGAAGAAATAAAGAAACTAAGCTGCTTGGGGGAGCATAAATCCACGTGGACAGCCTGGTGGTCATCTCAGGACAGAGACTCATTCATCCTTCAAAACAACGTTTAATAAGATTAATTTGAGGGGAAAAGGAGATTACTACATACTGATTTTTTATTGCAAAACACTCCTACAGTATTTGCAATGAAATATGATGAAAGTAACTGAATTATGTACATATTGCCAAACAGACTATAACTTTGTGTTTTTACACAGAAAATACATGTTAGAGATTTTAATCATCGTCATTAGATCTTAGAACACTGAGGTATAAATGGAGCATCTATAAACATTGATTTCTGCCGGGCGTAGTGGCGCACGCCTTTAAACCCAGCACTTGGGAGGCAGAGGCAGGTGGATTTCTGAGTTCGAGGCCAGCCTGGTCTACAGAGTGAGTTCCAGGACAGCCAGGGCTATACAGAGAAACCCTGTCTGGAAAAACAAAACAAAAAAAAAAAAACATTGATTTCTTTGGGATACTGGCTATTCAGGTCACAGAAGAAAGAAAGTAAGTAAATCTTTAAGTTAATAAACATCCAAGAATAGTCATCAAATTCTCTGCAAAGGTACGAAAATGTTCTTGAGGTTATCTATGAAAGAGGAAAGAATTATAAGGGGAAAACCAAACAGCCTGTGTCAGAGATGCGAGCTGTTCGTTGCAGCTATAATTGATACCCCTTCCAGAATTCAGGCTATTATTGCTATGGTGATTTCTGGCAGTGCCACAGTGGCCATTTCAATTCAAAATGATTATCTGGCAGGAGAATATATTTTCAACTAATGTTTGCAAGTAGGAAGGGCTCTACATTTCAGCATCCAAATTTTCATTTCCCTCCATATTTATTGCAGGGTATTTTAGCTTTATTATTAGAATACCTTTCATGGAACTATGAAATACTTCTAAATGATCTCTGGTTATTTAACATTGGCAGCCACCATAACTTTATATTATCCATTGTATTTTTTAGTATGTTCAACCAAATCTAATTTTTAAAAATAAAATCCATCGAATTCTGAATCAAGCACTGCTCTTTCAAACAGACTGTACTCATAAAACTTCCAATCAGTTCATGTATCACATTTCCCAATGAGTCATTTGACATAGGCTTTGCTTTTCAAACATTCTTTATATAACAGAGGTATCTGATTGCAAGAATCATGACAAGATTTTGAATAAGACACACACACACACACACACACACACACACACAAAGATTCCTGTTGGGAAAATATGAACTAATTTAGCTCTTGGCCAGGTAACAGTAGCAAATTTGATTGACACTCCCAGCAACAGAGGACAAGAGGGCTCACTCAAAGCACAGTCAAAAATCAGCTTGCAAAGTAAAGGATAAGGTGAAGCGGCCTGAGAACCATAATCACCGAATGCCTGCAGCAAAGCAGAGGTGCTGTACCCCTGGTATCAGCAAACTTAGTGAGAAGTTGTTCCTTGTCTCTGAAGAGGGATGGTTTCATTACAAAGAGATAGAAGAGCATAGTTGAAAATTGAGCTAAAAATCAAAATCCTCAGAGAGAGAGAGAGAGAGAGAGAGAGAGAGAGAGAGAAAGAAAAAGAGACCATCTATAGATTGTTAGAACCATAATTAATAATTTCTGACCTAAACATTTGGAGGTTCTCTTATTTGCATTTCTCGTAGCTTATTTGCATCCCCTCTTAGCGTCCTCGTGGTTTTCAGCACAGCTATAAATGTCCATTTATTCCAATCACAATGCAACTAATTCTGGCGTTCTCCATTAGACCTTGAATGACTCAGAGGCAGTAATTCAGCCATATTTTTTTCCTCTCTTGTTACTCTAGCACTTAGCACTGTGTGTGGTGTTCATGTGTGTACACTGAATAACACAAAGAAATGTGTGCAGTGAGATGGTGCTGGTTTGACATCACTCTGACATAAAAGGAAACGGCTGTGTAGCGATGTTCGTTACTACAAAAATGTGGTTTTTTTTAAGCGTTCCACGTGTCACAGGACCGGAGTTTAATGAGTGTCCTAGGACCTGGTACAGCATAGAACTACGTGTCTCCGAAGCACAGGATGTACTGAGTTGCTGTGCCAGCTACCTGGTCCTCAAATCAAAGTCCCTCCACTGAGTTGCCTATTCAAATCCTCACGCTCATAAATCTCCATCAGCCATCCCCAGTCAAACTCCGTTTGCCTGGTGTTTCTCTCTAACTCCCAACAAACCTGCTTCATGTACTCTCTTGAAGACTGACGGGAAGTTAATTGCTTGCTATGTTTCATGTCTTATCATAAGTCATGCTGCCCCGTTCTCATCCCCAACCACCTGATTCGTCAACAGCCAAGTCCTACAGCTCCGGCGGGGAGATGGAAATTGGTTACTGATTGACTTAAAATGGCAGGATTCTCTCACAGGGATGTAGGCTGGGACAAAAAAACAGAAGACATTAGCATAACTGTGAATTGCCCAGGTACTACTCATTAACTTAGGAAAATTAAAGTCTGCAGACAGGCTTTTGTGACATGTTACCGGATTCAGTTTAACTTTCCATTTGTCCTTCCCCGTTTGTCCTCCCTGTAAGTCTTTAGAAGAAAACTATGTATTGCCAATAGATCCTTACATCTGAAAATTCTTGCTAGGGAAAACAGCGATTGTTTAAGGGAAAGTTCAAATCAGAGCCCATACCTAGATCTAACCACCTCATGCAAATCACAAGAGCAAATGGTGTTCAGATGTGTAGGTTCCAAATACTGTGAGATGTTGGGCGGAGTCCTGGAGAATCACCAAGATGCTGATTCATAACTTTTGAAAGTCAACATTATGGAATAACACTTGCAGGTACAGAGAGTTTGTTCTCTGACTCGTTCTACTATGGTCCTTTAAATGCTTTGTAATAAAAAAGAAAAAAAATCAGTCCCAAATGCCCAAGATCATTTTTACTCACAAGCCCATTTGTTGGGTTATAATGTAGTTGATAGAAAGGCATGTAAGTAGGGAAGGCAGGGATTAATATACGTGTACCTGTGTTGTTAATAGCTCATCGGCAGGCCACACAATGCATGCTCCAAACTGTGACTGCTAATGTTTCGCATCATCCAGTAAACAAGTATTTGAAAACCTATGGGCCAGATTTCCTTTCTGCAAAACTCAGCCATTATTCTCAGGGAGAGAGCAAGGTTTTAGGTCCCACACATCTTTCAGGCACTTTAGAGCTCTGAATCAGCGTTAAAGGCAGGGCCTGGGATTATGTTCCCCCTTTAGTGCAGTGAGCTACATTGTACTGTTTATAGAAGTAAGACATAAAGAAGCAATGTTTCCCATGACAAACATCAAGGACCCAACTGCTTTACAAAGTCCAAATTTTTAACATTTTTAAACTACTGTAACAATTTTTGCAGAACAGACTCAACTTTTTAAGGCCTGAAAAATCTTACACAAGAATGATGGCTACATTTTTAATGTGCCCACAAGAAGAAAAAGAAGGAAAAAACTTACTTTTTTGTAATCTCTTTCTTTCTTATGAAAAGAAAGAGCCCATTCTTTTTTAGAAAGCACTACAAATCAAAAAAAAAAAAAAAAAAAAAAAAAAAAAAGATTGGGGACATGTCATTTGCATATGTGATGTCTTTGGGGATTACAGGCTCCTGCCAGGCTTAGCTTCCCTCAGTGTTAAAACATTTTTTAAGAAGATATGAGTCAAATTAGGAATGAGAGCCGCCCTCTTCTCTCTTGCAGAAGGTCATGCACACAAGGAAGAGGCACATGGAATTGTTTCAGGAACTAAATCAGAAGTTTCAGACTTTGGACAGATTTCGGGACATACCAAACACAAGCAGTACGGTGAGTACACTCTGCATCCACAGTGTCCCACGCCGAGCTGGGCCACATCTCAGGCCAGCTGCGCCCTCGTCCTCCAGGGCACCCGTAGAACAATAACAAAAACTAGCGCACACAAGAACATTAACAAGCCCAAAAATAAGCTCGGGAAAGGTGACCAGAGGACTTCCTAGGAATAACTGAACCTTGAAAGTGTTTCATTCTAATTTCAGTTGTCCTCCCTGATAAGCTTTAAGTAGGATTAGCTATGTCTCAAAACCAGGTTGGCTTCATATGGCCATTGTCCCACCCTCCAGTTAAAAAATCAGATAATGCAAATCCCTGAACAGTTCGCTAAATGTCCCCATTGTTACCCTAATACCTGCCATTTTAAGGCCACCAAATATAATGCGGTATCAGTATGAAGCTTAACTCAAGTCCAGATGACATAATTTTATCTCCAGAAGATTCGTTTGTTTAGGGATGAGAGCTTTGGATGTATGCCAATATCAGGAACTTGGGTTCTTGGTTGTGGACCATTTCCTCTTCATTCATTCATACCACTGCCATCTTAGTTTAGGACTCCATGAAATTAACTCAGTGCACGGCCCAATCACAGCTCCAGAGCCGGCCTCACAACAACTGGTAAGTAGACTGTGCTAGCTTGAAGTAAATGAAAACACAGCCTCGGACTGCCTGAGCTGGAGCAGGTCCTGCAGCTCTTTGCTGCTAAAGCTCAACTTCCTCTGCTTACATGGAACACGGAGCACAGTCGTGGATGGGGTGTGTACTCGTTTCAGTTCTGGTAACATGACAAAAGCGAAGGTGAGGACACTGAGGGAGGCAGGGTCTGCCGCCTCCCCCCAGCTCTTCAGCTCACATGGGGTGCTCCTTGCCCAGGCAATGTAGCCTGGGGGTGGATCTTTTTTACCAAACTGGAATAGATGAATGATCAATGTATAAATGGATATAGGTAGATGATAGATAGATAGATAGATACATACATACATACATACATACATACATACATACATGATAGATGGATTAAACAGATGATAGGTATAATAAATACATATTAGATAGGTAGATAGATAGACAGACAGATAGATAATGATAGATACATAGATATATAGATATATGGATAGATGAGAGATGAATAAACAGATTATAGATATAATAGATGATAGATAGATAGATAGATGATAGATTAGATGACAAACAGATCAATTGATAAATGATAGATAAATCCATAGATAGGTTGATGATAGACAGATAAAGATAATAGATATAAAGTGATAAAGGTGTACAGATAGACAAAAGATATAATATATTACTTATACCTATAATGTTTCTTACCTCCACATAAATGAGTAACATAGCATTTGATCATCTTCTAGTGATTCTTCCCTATGTATCTTATGAGTCTTAGTACTAGCCAACTAACTGATTAATGAAATTTGTGAATGAAAAGCTAAAGAATGATACATACATATATCTTTGTATTTTTCCTTCATTTCTCCCAGTACTTATACATTGCTGGACATGGTAAGCTACTGATAAATGATAACTATGGGTTTATTTCACAGCAATAATAGCTCAGTCTGTGGTGTTTTTAATGAAGGTTTTTCAAACGGTATACACTTTATCTCTTAATTGGAATCTAAGTAATGTATATATCAAACTAGTTTCCCAAGCAAAGCAAGAAAAAAATTGTTCTAAAGCAATTTCTAATATGAGGCTAGACATAGAAGACCCTGATACTTCATGGTTTGTGAGTGATCTGTTCTCATCTACTCCTCCAAATATTAAATCATCAATTTTCAGCAGCAAATGGGAATGACATTGCAGAGATTTGACCTAAACACATTAGCTGCTCATTTCAGAATGTTGAAAGCTAACACGAAAGTGAATCGAAGGAACATTGAGACCTCAATTTTTGTGTGTGTGCATTGTTTTGTTTTTAAATAGAGGTTGTGTTTACAAGTCTGAACAGCTTATGAAACAGCTACAGCTGGGTGACTGCTAATATGATTGCCATTTCCCTTGTGGTGTGAATTACAACTGGTCTGGGTATTAAATCGTTAATGGCACAAATGCCTATATCTCAGCTTCCTAACAACCAAAATAGTCTGCTAATTACCCCACATCTCTGCAGTACTGTACCTTTTCTAGAAGAGATTTGGAAATATCTATCATTTGGGAGCTTGGGAGTGGAGAAGATATAGTCATTATTGCTGCCTGACTATTGTCCTAAACATCCGAGAATAGAAAAAAGTTCCATTATCCAGCCCTGATTAATAACAAACATGTGAATGAATTCATTATCCTTAATTCAGTCACATCATTTGTAGCGATACATTGCTAATGAAAAATTGCATAATTGGGAAGAGACAGGCATTTTCTTAAGAAATCTGTTTGTTTGTTTGTTTGTTTCGAGGGAGGGCTGCTACTCTCCACCACCTGCCCAGCACTGCTAATGTTGCTCATTATGGAGAACAGTACAACCACAGCGTTCAAAAGGAGACTGAAATATCACCTGATCTATTCAGTTACTTCTAGGCAATAAAGCAATGGATGCCTTGTAGATGATTCCCCAGAGATGAAATCTTTGATCCCGAGGGGTTTCACAGTTTCCTCAAGATCTCTTTCCTCCAAACAGCTTCCAGGAATTCAGGTTGGGAGAATGAAGGAAGCAGAGAGGATGATGATGAAGGAACAAAATAAGAGAGAGAGAGAGAGAGAGAGAGAGAGAGAGAGAGAGAGAGAGAGAGAGAGAGCGCTTTAGGACATTCCTGGCCACATCAGCTATTGGAAATGTTCAAGCAGTCTACCATGCTTCAGATGGTCCTGAATTCTCATGTTTGCCTAATACAACTACCACTGACGTGACCTGATGTTAGCATGTTCTGGCATCCATTGAAGCCTTTTGTGGCCTCTACAGCTATCTCTGCAGAAATCAATGATTACTTTCAGCTGTTTACAGTTAACATTAACTTGAGCCATGGAGTATATGAGGCTCTTTCTCTCATGAGAGTCTGTACACTATCCTCGTGCTAGACCCAACCCACAGGAAGATGAGCATTCTGTAGGCATTGACCCTGGCCACTGGCCACTAGCTCCTTGCCTGTTTGTAGCAAGTCTGTTTCCCTTACAACTCTTCCACAAGGAAGGTCAGGTGACTTCTAATCAAAGGGACTGTCACATATTTGTGAGTGGAGACGAAGACAGGGTTAAGCTGGGAATGCCTTAGGATAATTACAGAAGTGATTAAGAAAGCCAATTTATTATTTAACACAGAGCTTCACAGAGATTCAGTTGATCTTGTGCTGAAAAATAACATTATCCAGTTAGTATCTAGATATTGTGCCAATGCTTAAACTTGGTGATTTTAGTTTATGTGTTTGATCATTAACATACTTTTTTAAAGAGGAAAGGGGAATCCCACCTGTTCCAAAGAGAACAGCAAATGAACTAGCATTTTGATAACAGCAAATGAACTAGCCTTTTCAATACCTTTCAGGGTTGGACTAAGTAGATTTTTTTGTCACACTAAAGAGTCTCCAAAAATTCTTTTAAGCACTCTTGTTTAAAGTAGCTATGTTAACTCTGGACCTGCTGCAGCTTGATCCATGGCAGTGAACCTTTCCATTGATGGTTGGAAGTTCAGATGATTCACAGAACCTCCAGATGCTCAAATGTTTGCTTCTACTTACAAAATAAATTCTCAATTGAGGAGTTTGGCACTCCAAGGCCCATACTATGGCTTCTGTTCATCATTTGCCTAGTTTTGTTTCTGCTATTTCTTTTTCACACCAACTTGAATTAATGAGTGACTGTTGCTATTATTGAATTTTTATATCCTGGTGTGGGTGTACAGCTACCTACCGTCAATCGCAAGTATGTGTTTGTAGCCAACCCTAACTCTTCATGGAATCCTGAATGCCAATTTCTAAGAACAGCTTATGTGCTTCCCACAAACAGAAGCCATCCCCATGCTTTCGTTTGATCTACTATATTACTTTCATTTGGAACACAGATCTGAAATAGATGAGGAGAAAGGAGGAAACAAGAAGATAACGGAAAGAGTAATTACCATCAACATACATTACTCGCTTAACAGAACCATGCCTTTCTACAATTAATATATGTAAACTCGGAGTATATAACCTTAGTGGTTTCATTTGCTTATACACACTTTCCATAATAAATATACTTACAAAATAATGAACATGTATTCAATTCCTCACTGACACTGAAAAACTCTCTTCAAGTACACAAAGGAGACATTGATTGGCAGGTGGCATCAACTTCTTTGTCACAGAAAGCAAAGCTTATCTCTGTTAGGCAAGTATTCAAATTGGAGGTTTATCTAGAATGAATGCATTGCTCAAGGCCACATTCAAATTGCATGAAGGAACTGGTATGTGGACCTGTATATATCTAACTTTTAATCTTGGGTTTCCTAGTGGACCATTCTGCTTTTCTAGATGGGATGTATCATGTCCTCCCCTGAACCTACTATAACAGCCGTGAATAGCATCTGGTAAAGAGTGTCCACTGACGGAAAGCAGGGGGAGAAGAAAGGAGGAATGAGGCGTGAAATGTTCAGCATATATATAGCTGGGGAAATCCCCTTCGGCTGTCCTAAAAGCTTACTCGTCATTGAATCCTATCATTGGCCACTTTGATTTCTTCATAATAAGACTAATTCCTGAAAACATCTAACGAACTCAGGATTTTAGGGTTTATTTTGTAGATGATAAATATTTCTGTAGACTATCTCTCTTGCATATGAGTTGAGATGAGATTTGAAGTACTGGGTGAAATCAATATAAAAACTAAGTACAGTTTTGTGTTCCACTTAGAAATTGGTTATAATGAATTGAAGACCAGATTTTTTTTTGGGGGGGGGGAGGGGAATGAGGCTTTTATGACAGCTAGAGTATTTTTTTTTTTTTAATTAAACAGAGTCTCCTTTGAACAAAGAGTGAGAACAAATGTTCACGCAATCTTAGTAACCTTGGAGAATGAATTCGAGGGCTAATCAAACTGGAAAAGAGCTAGGAGAAGGGACGAGAGTGTGGGAATTATTTCCTTGAAGCTGTGTTCAACTGTCTCTCCTGAATAGTGATAAATTTTCATGAGGTTCTATATCAAATTAAAACATGGACTAGTGTAAAAGTGACAACCCTCACTTGACATTTCCTCCCATGACAATAAATAAATTCAGCTTTAATCAATACTCTGCTCAATTTGACCTCTGTCAGATTAACCAGTGGTTGTTTCAGCGCTTGGGTTTCGCTGTTTGTGTTTTCAGTCCGATTCCCATTTTGTTCTTTGCTGATACTCAACTGATCCTGTGCCATTCAAAACCACTCGCTTATGGAGCTCTTCGTAAATTACACTGATTTTAAATCAATCAAATTCACCAGTGAGTCAGAGCAGCATGTGCGGGGGTTGGTTGTGCACTTACTGAGTTCTACAAGATGGTAGCTGTGACATCAGACATCACTAGGAGAACCCAGAATTTTAAATGATAAGATCCATGCACACTAATTCTTACAAGGAACAGTGGGTATACACATGTTAGAAATGTCCCCCTGTATTGCTGGATACATTTTCCATACAAGTATGCTCTTTAAGAGGAAGGATGATGGATCTGCCACCCAACCACATGGAACGTAAGCATACACAAATACAAAGCAAGAAAATGTGACAGTGTATGAATATTCAAATATGCTAATTTGACATGAAGGGAAAATAATTTAGCTTCTTTTTTTTTTCAGTGAAATGCTACTAGGTTGAGTGACTACTTGACATGTCCCAAGAACTATTTTCAGATTTGTTTACTTTATTAATATTTCTGCCATAATCTTTAGATTTTCCACATTTAATCTTATCAATGACTTAATTCTCCTCTATCTTTCTTGGAACAAACAGCCATAATGATATTTGGACATATCGTCTACTTTGACCTCCACGGTACTGTTCACACCTTTTAATTCCTGAAATTTATACAATAATTTAGAGACTGTATACTTCACTTTGTCCCATGAAAGAAACGTTAAATTGGAATTACCCTTTGCAACTACCCTTAATTTTAAATCATCTCTGATTCCTATGAACTACATACTCTCTTCCTGGGATTGCCAGGAAGTAGTAATATGAATCATAAATAAGAAACCATTCTTTTTTCTCCTCAACAGGAAAACCCAGCACCAAACAAGAATCCATGGGACACTTTCAAACCCCCCAGTGAATACCAACATTATACCACAATCAATGTCTTAGACACGGAGGCAAAAGATACCCTGGAGCTGAGGCCTGCCGAGTGGGAGAAGTGTCTGAATTTGCCTCTGGATGTGCAAGAGGGTGACTTTCAGACAGAAGTATAAGGCAATCAAAGAGAACTTAGGTAGAGACACAGTCGGGTACACTGACACTGGGACTTGGGAAGCCTGACATTTCCACCTGGACAGTGTGACTTTCCTCTGTCAGGACCCCTCCTGTGCCAACATCAGTGTTTTCTTATGGTAATTTCTCACTGGTCAGGCTAGTGGAGAGAGACGGCCAAGTGTACAGTTCTCACCACCCCGTGTTGTAAGTACCCGTGGAATGGATTTGTAAGGTAATCTTTATAGATAAACCTCAAGCAACGATTCATGTTGTAACAGCTTCATGTGGTTTAGTTTTCAGAAAACTTCACCATGAAGCACAATGTATATATTTATGCAGTTTTTAAAGTTTATAACAGTCTGTTTGGCCATTACTACACTTTTTACTTTATAATATAAAAGCAAAGTTTTTGTCATTAAATGAATGTTTGTTGAGCTACATTCTTCATTGCTTTAAATGCAATAAAGTAATAATCTCACTTTTATATGAATAATATATTTCACATCTTTATTATTGCAGTTTTCTCTAGAAGGCTCTGAGTAGCTTTCTCTGCTGCAGCTGTGTATAAAATATTTAAAATGTTGTATGGTGTAAATAAACTTTTGTCTACATATCAGTTTTTAGTGCATTTTATTTTGGATTTGTTGAACAGAAATTTACATATTTATAAAGTTTTCTTTTTCAATACCGACACTGAAAATGTATTCAGAGTTTTAACAGCATACCATTATTACTCCTTTGAGCCTAATGATTTCTCAGTGTAATAATAGGTTTGTATAGTGCTTCTGTATGTCCTACTTAAACGCCCTTCGGAATAATGTACCATGTAAATGGGGTTTGTCAGAAATCTGCGACTATCATCTTTGTCATATCATCATCTTCCCTTCTGTCTTGAGTCAAAATGACAAGTGACAGAAAACACTAGACTACTCAACAGAAGGTGATGCAGGGGAATGGTTTAGGTGATTAAGTTTGCTGCATGTTTCCCAGAAAATGAGTTCTACTGGAGTTCTTCATAATATAAGCATCAACGAACTTCTCTGGGACCTTAAATATCTGATCTGCATAATCACCAGCAGAAGGAAAAGGATAATCGACATGGTTGTCTCTGGTTTGAACGTAAAGAACCTGAGGTGAGCCAACGGCACAAGCGGTTCCCAGTGCCCTCTCTCATGGAGATGTCTCTCGCTTCCTCAGATGTCTGTTCAACGAAGGCCAAGAGGGAACTGAGCAACTGCCAGGGCTTTGGAGAGTGTATCTTGCAGATTGAAGGTGATGGAGAGAAGATTGAGGGTGTGTCCTCATGTGTCCCAGAATGCTTAATTGGATTGGCTTCCAGCTAAGCCTGAGCTGTGTGGTCTGTGTTTGGAACTCATGTAGATGAGTTTGTTCTCCTGGTGACCTTGGGGGACTCTGACATGCATGTTGAGAGGAAGAGACGACACCATGGTGCTTCAGTCTTCAAGTGCACCCCTGAGCTGGAGCCTTAACCACACAGCTCAGGAAGAACCCCAGCCTGTGCCAAAATGTTCTCAGTGTCAAGGTATTTAAAGTATATTTTCATCAGATGCAAAAAGGAGAATAACAAGAAGATTTTTCAATAAATGAAATGCTAATTATGATACAATTATATAGTCTATTGAATTTAGGAAATATTTTTTGGTGAAGAGGACTATTTGATAAATTGTTCCCCTTCTCTGACTCCCCCTTCTTCCTTTTTTCACACCCCCATCTCTGTCTTACATATGTATGCATAAGTGTACACACATGTCTCTTTGTGTGTATCCATAGTTCATGGTTCCATCTCAGAAACTTATAGCTATGAATGAAGACTGTAGAAAGCCACTCTCCAATTTGTAAAACCTTGATGCTTTTGGAAAAATTGTCTCAGTCGCAGTTTTCAAAATATAAATTCAGCAAGTTTAAAAATATATAAATTCAATACATGAGATTAATATTTCCTCTAAAAAGGTGCTGACCTAAAATATACCCTTAAATATTCTCAGCCTGAAATTCTTTAGTTCTACAAAGTCAATACTACATGGCAGTTAAGCAGAAATTGCTTACCAAAATATTTGGGACTAGAAGTTTGGGTTTGCAAGGATGTCCCAAAACATNAGTATGGATCATTTTTCCCTTGTTTTTTTAAAATTCTGTTTTTTGTCAAAATGCAGGTTGAAAGTAGTTAGGAATCCTTCGTTCAGGAAACCTTTTCTANTCCCTTTCTTTTCAAGTTCTGCCCGACTGTTTCACGGGCCTGCTTGTGTGCACACAAACACACCATCAAGGCTGATGTAGCTGTCTGCTTAGACGGGGACAGTTCCTTCCCAGNCTACTATTCTTGTAACCTTCTAGGGCCTTTGGGCTCTTACACTAGAAGTTTTCACCCTGTCCACATGTCTAGAGTTTACTTATGTTCAAGTAAAACATGAATTTCATCTTCATGACATTTCCCATGATTTTCTGAGTTAAAATTAATTTCTCAAACTTTTTGGACACTGTTTCCATCGTTCTCTCAGGACCTCTCAAACTTTCTCTNCTGTTACTTATTCTGACATCCCTGGAAGACTGTCAGTGCCTAGAGGGCAGAATTCATGTCAGATCCATTTTCTACTTCTTATGGGACGTAGTGCAATGATTTTCATACAATAAATGTTTGTAGAAATATCTGTGGCATTTATTTTAGTATTTCTTTCAGCCATGCACAGCAAAGCACACCCTAGTAAGTATTGAGCAAAGATGGTGGATTTGATATCATCCACAGTTAGTATTCTATAGGCTCTAGGTTATAGGTAGCTAAGAAGTGATGAAAAATATCAGACACTCATGCAAACTAAGCAATCTTATTTAAGCATTAGTAATATCTTATTACCATGAATCATCTTTTTGTTCTTAATAATAACATGTGAGTCAATGAATAATAATCCTATGGGTCCAGAGATAGGGCTCAGCAATTAGAGGTACATTTCTGCTCTTTCAGAGGACCCAAATTCAGTTCTCAGGTGGCTCACAACTACCTATAACTCTCTCCCAGGAAACCTGATGCCTTTGCTCTCCTTGAGTTCTGCACACACCTACCCACACACTACATCTGTATATGCATTGATTATCATAAAGAGATGGAGATGATAAGAGCCTTCCTCACCGAAACTTGCCATTAGTAAATGACATCTCAGTGTAAGAGCTAAGGTCTACTGGCTCCTAGCCTATAACCATTGCCCTGATACTGTAGGGTTTTCCACGTGGCCCCCTTCAGATTATGAATTTCTTAAACATAACTGTAGATGTTCTGTTGGAATATTTTCAGAGGAGAAATAGAGGCTTTAAAATGGAATCCTGCCAGCTGTCATGGGGTACTAGGACACGAACTACTATATCAGAAATGTGTAGTCTATCCAGAGTGGCAGACAATCCTAAGTAGATCTGTTTGTCATTATGGTGTGGCTTGCTTGTACTTGACCTAGGTACAGATAATATTACACTGGTTCTGTTACCACCAATTCATGAGCAGTTGGAGGCTGATGAGATATGAACCAACAGCCTTTAGATTATCTTCAGCCTATCTGTAAAATCAAGCAGTCAAGGTTAAAGAGTCAGTTATTAAACCCATGCTTCAGAAAGTTTAATTGCAGATTTTAAATCTACAGTTTCTCAAAAAAAATGTTGTCAGTCTCTAGTTCTCTGCAATTTCTGTCAGCATCAACTAATGAAATCCTACAGATTCCTCCTAGTCCATGAAAGTTATGAAACCAATGTGTCTCTGATGTTTCAGTCTCCACAAAGGTTTCCATGGTGACAAAACCATCTTGTCCCTGAGATCCTTCTAGAGTTAGATTTGTAGCTATGATAAGCATATCAGTAAATAGATTTTAAGACCAAAAAATTAGAATGTAGGGGTGGACAAGAAAAGTGGTTGTCTGGGTCTGGAAATCAATGACCATGAGAACCATTTTCACATGTCAAATGAGCACAGAGTTAGAGAAAGAGCTGCATTTGAAAATCTCACAATGGGAGCAAGGGTGTCATTGGAAGAGGAACAGGACAAGCATCTCTGAGGTCAGGCAAAAGGCACGATTCTTTGTGATCGCCATGAAAAGGAGAATAAAAAGTCAGGTGTGGGAATGAGGTAAAGAATTCAGGGAAATTCTCTCTCTCTCTCTCTCTCTCTCTCTCTCTCTCTCTCTCTCTCTCTCTCTCTCTCTCTCTCTCTCTCTGAATCAACTCTGAGAAGGGGATTTTCCTACCTCCCAGGACTTGAGTAAACTTTTCAAAATTTGTTTAAATTCAAGGATAACTCAAAGATCAAGGCCTGAAGAAAGCAGGCTGTTTCACTAATGTTTGATTACATTTGTCACATATTTTGTAGTAGGGACCAACAGTTCAATTTCTGAGAGTAAGAATGGACCTGGGAAGGTCCGGGTCTGACCTCATCATGGAACCTGTAAACAAAGAGTCCATCCACAGGGTCATCTATGAAGTGTGGGCAGGGGAGATCGTAGGAATTTCTAGAGGAGTTTCTAGAATACAAATGGTTAGGCAATTTCCTGACTTATGTTGTTTTCCAAATGCATAGAATTCTAGAACAATTTGGCCCAAATATGTGAAATCTAGGATGTTATGAGACTGAAGAGAGGCAGCTGGATCCAAGATTACAAGGAGTACAAATTTGGGAGGGACTCCCAGAAGCATGGTCCTGGGCGTCAGCAAGTCCAAGAGGATTTGGGTCAAAAGAAGAGACAGAGACTGGTCAGGACAAAAGTGATTTCTTCCCAGCCAAAATGAAGCTGCTTTCTCTTACACTAATACCAGAGTCACTCGTGGTATTTTTGTACAGATGCGAAATCCTTGCCTTTCTAAATGTTTTGTGTATTTGTAATTCTCTAGTGATCTAACAGGGAAAGACCAGCTCAGGTTACCCGCAGATGATCAGTGCAGTTATGCCTTACAGTGGATTCCATAATGCCAAGATGAATCCATGTACATAGGCTCATATAAAGTTGAAATTTATTATAGGGGTAGAAATTAAGCCCCCTGAAATTGGAGGAATATTTTCAAAGACACCAGTGTTCGACCAAGAGAAAGCATTGTCTTAGGATAGAAAAAAAAATAGGCATGATCCTTTAGCAGAACTAGTTCCAAAGTGATGGTGGTAAATTGAAGATCAGCCAATGCTATTAACTACTGAGCCATCTCACCAGCACCAATGCATGCTGTTACTCTGAGCCTGCCAATCACCCCTTTACCTAGGGTCCTGATTGTTTCCGTAGTGTTGGAATGCTGTTGCAGACATATTGAAAAGGTGCAACTCTGGTTTGTAAGTCAGTTTTTAAAATGTCAGTGGCAACTTACATCCAGGACAAAGCCAAAAGTCCCACTGGGAGCAATACTACAATAAGAGCACAGGTTACACATCAGTCTGCGCCGATACAAAGGACTGGGATGTTTTTAAGAGCAAAAAGGTAGCCATGAATTTGTCTGTTAATCTGTCTAGCAACAATAACAAAAAAAAGTCTCTTCTATTTTTATGTTTGGACACACAAAGCTTAAAGTTGCAGCAATACTTCTACAGAATGAAGTTGCTGCCTGCATGGAATTACAAGCTAGACACACACATTCTCCCTTGAATATTGCATTTCAAAGGGATGGCTCCAACATCCTTGAGAAAAAGCCTCTGGCAAGTAAAACTGGCATGAATCTGTTTTAAAAATTTTATATCCCAGAGAGGCAGATAAAGAATTCACAAGTTTTCCAAAGTAAAGGCTAGAAGAGCAGTGAGATCAGAGCAGTAATACAGAAGAGGCTTGTCTAAAGTTTAGTCAAGTTGAGGAGAACATTAACACACTCTTGATACAAGTCGACTAGCAGAACAGCACCAGAAAAGGAGCCTGTCACAAACTCAGTGGTACAAAACAGTCACCTTAATGCAGCCAGAACATCTGCAAGACTTCTTCCATATAGAACAGAAGTTGCTGTGTCAAAACAGTTCTCCTGATAGACGCCACCCACCAGCAGCCATTGTTGAGTCAATCTGCTTCCCCAGTAGAAGCACAGGCCTCTATTCTGGAATGACTTTCCACAAAAGGAAAGGTGCACAGTTGACAAGTAAGGGTCACCATAACTCAGAGTTGTGTCCATTTTAGAAAAAAACAAGCAAAAAAACAAACCAAAAGTGCTGAACTGGTGTCTGTTTCCCAACCCGAGGATATCTAGACTTAGGCTTTGAAGGTCATGAGACACTTTACATAAGTACTAAAGTAAAATGTTACCCTAAACAACAATAATAAATTTCTGCTCTGTTCTGAACTGGAGAAGTGGGTGGCTTATAAAGATATATCCATTAATTTATTCAGCACATTTACTTCAAACCTGTGACAGGCAGTCCACATCCTTAAGACCCAGTGATTCAACCATGAACAAGAAACAGCCTCTATTTCTAAGGGACTTAGCACCATTGAGAGCACACAGACTAACAGAATTTTAATATCATAATACAGCTGCATAGGAACGAGGACAAGAAGCCATGAGGACATTGGAAAATGGCCAGGTACATATAAATAAAAATTAGCAAGAAGGAGAATCAAGGTGACAGAGCTATGCCAGCCCGAAAATGTCTGCCTTGAGGTCCTAGACTCTGTCTTGGGGCTGTGCCATGTGATGTCTCTGGGCTCCAAGCAACCAGTGCAAATATAGAAACTGCAATTAGCCGTGCAGTTCACAGTGTCTCCAAGATCGACGCCAGCATCTCCTCTGCGAGACAACCAGGAAAAGCCTCCTAAGAACTGTTATGTTCATTCCGTGGCACCAGCAGCATTACATCTTTCCAGAGTTTTACAGAGGTACTGTTATGTTATTTCTTATAGGGCAAGGTGGTCTACAACTCACGCACCAACACAAATCCATCATAACCTCGGTGTTCACTTAATCAGCCTAGACATTCCTTTCATGATATTTTTGAAGGTAAGATTAACATTTAAATTGCTGGACTTTGAGTACAGCAGGTTATTCTCCATAGTGTGGGTGAGCCTCATCAAATAAGTTAAAGACCCTAAGAGGAGAAGACCAATTTCCCCTAGAAACAGGAGATTCTTCGTCCTAACTGTTTCCAGGCTAGAGCTCTTTCTTGAGTTTCCTGCTGCTAGACTGACTGATCTGCAGATATTGGCTTTGCCACCTCCTATATTCACTTGACTCAGTTCTTAACAGCAAATCTCTCCCTTTCCATGTATACAGATTTTCTGCTTCCTCTGGAGAAACTTCATTCGTACAACTAAATGAAATTGGAAACATTTTCAGGCAAATCAAACATGCATTAAGCACGGTCTTCAATAATTTGGATAGAAAACAAACCAAACAAAATAGAAGACTATCTCTCTCTATTCCACACTCGGAAGTCATGCATGCTCACGGATGCTCAGATCCAAGCTGCCAGCAATAATTAAGCTCCTTCTAAGTGATTAGGATTTGTGCACAAATGTTCACTTAATAATAAAAATTAACCTAATAACACATTCTCTCACTATTTTGACTTTGCAACAATGGAAGTGAGCAGACAAACCGCTCCAATATTGAACAGGTGACGGGAGTTACAGCAAAGCCTCCTCATCAATTGAGACAAATTACCAGTGGCTAGCCTGTGTAAATAACTGTGCAATTTGCAATCAGCTAAATATTGAAAGTCCATCTGATTGGCAAATGTTTAGGAAGAATGAAAGGTCGGCTCTGCTGCCGTGAGCTCTAAGTAAATGAAGAGGAGACTGAAGAATCCTGCAGAAGATGGTGAACAAATGACCAAGAAGCTCCTCAAGACACAAGTTTGAGTTTGGTTCATAGTGAGAATAAAAATGACAAGAGATCCCAAAGTTCTATATAGAATATGAAAAGGCTAATGTTTATTTATAGTATTATCATGTATTCAAAAGTATTTTTTCAGGGTGAGTATTCAAGATGCATTTAATATTTTATGTGGGAAGACATTGCTGAGGATGGAACTTCTAACCTTGGGTGTGCTAGTCAAGCATTTTACAGTAGCGTCACATTCCCGGCCCAGCATGTGACTTTTAGTTATATGTACTGATATGTACAGGATAAACTACCTTCAAAACACAGCCCAGGGTAATTAGCATTAATCACTCCATTAAACAAGTAGAGCATGAAAACCGTGAATTTAATGTTTGTGATGGTGATTTTTCGTCAGTGGATAAGAGATCCATTCTCCTCGTTTTACTTCATAGCCATAAAATCATATCATAAGAGAGAAGAATGCTGCAGTAGGTGACTAGCACCTCTCTGTTCTATAAACAGGAGAGGGATATGCCACAGCCAGTCCATCAAGAAATCATAACATATCATTAATACGGAGTGATGCTATTAGAGTTTGGTTTTGTCCCACAGTGAATTATCTGGTATTTCCTTGGAAAATTGTGAAAAACTTCAACTCTTGAGGTATAGTGTAGACAACTTATATGGGAGGCACATAATCATAAATAAAAGGTACATGTTGTCCTGAGGAACATTTTTATTTATTCTGGGGTTTGTTTCTCCTTGAAGAATTGCTTTTAAGGTGTGTCAGGGAGAGAATGTAAAAGCAATCAAAGAAAGATGAGCTATGTGCCCATAGCTTGCCAGCACTTCTATCAAATAATGCTCCAAGCCCAGTTGTGGCTCTTTTGTTGCTGTTGCTATTGCTGATGATGATGATAATGAAGATGTTCCAGTAACTGAAACAGGACCTTGGTCAGACTAACTAAGTGTTCCACCACTGCATCTCTAACCCCTGCCACACCTTTTTAATATGATGCTTAATAACTACTATTGCTAATTTTTTAAATTAAATATTAAGTGACATTCCCCAAAAGAAAATCTGCATCAATAACTTTCTTCAACATTAGCCCAGGGAAGTAATTCTGGAGATACAAATATCAAATCACTAGGCATATTGGCAGATAAAGTTTTGTATCTTCTACAAAATCATAATCCCCAGTTGCCATTTGAGCTTTATAAACAGGGAAGGTGAATGAGTTTAGATCTATTTCTATGCAAACCCTGACTGCCACTGTCTTTAATTACAGCAGCTTAGATTTTTGCCTGGTGAGTTCTGTGCTGGAGTCTGACAAGGATTTTCCACGGCTGCCCCTAGCTCATCTCTCCTTCATTGGAACACAAGGAAACTGAGCATCCGAGGGAGCTGAAAAACCCTTCCCTAGCAATTCCATGCTCTCAACGACCCACAGAACTGAGTAATAGAAGAAGAGACACAGAGCCACATCTGTCATTAGCACCCAGTCATCTCATCACTCAGCAGAGAGATCCTGCTCCCATACTTTCCAAAAAAGGGGAATATTCTCAGGGATCATCATCAACTTCCACTATGAAGACATTGTGCCCGGAGCTATACTTAAGTTATAGGACCTTGGAGAGTGGTAAGCATTTAGGCAACTGTTCATTTTCCTCTGTTTTCAAAGTTCTGAAGATCCAGTCTCCAGACAGACATGCCGTATCAGATGCCCCATCTGATGAGAGGTGTTGGATAGTGCATCTCTTAACGTAATCTCATCTTTGGATTGTCATCAGATGGCTGAAATCTAGTCCCACTTTTCTTCATGGAGTGGTGCAAGTATTAAGCCGGCCATTGGTCATGCTTTGGATTGAGACTCTCCAATACTATTACGGGCTCTCAGCTTTAGTCACCTGCACACTCAATTGTGAGGACGCTCATTTAGTCAGCCGCCTCAAAGAGGAAGAGCAGGAGGTGCATGTGAAACTGTTCTGGCTACTCACTTGAGAGGTGCTTGTGATGGAGCACCAGTCTCGGGGCGAACAAGTCCTTCCCTCGTACCGCAGAGAAGCATGGAGCAGGAGGAAGCCAAAACAATCCTCTTCTCCTGCCAAGTTTGCCAGAAAACCAGAGAACACTTCACAGAAATCCGTTCTGGCCTCTTTAAGAGGGACCAGGCAGTGGTTATTAGCATGGTTTGTTTTCATGGAGTTGCAGAATATTTATCTAATGAAAAATTTAGGCTCTCCAAACATATGAATATTAAGTAGTGAGTGGCCTTTCTTAATGCTCTTCCAGCCCTGGATCCTAAGAGATCATTTCATATAGCTCCATTTAGAAGATCACCCAATGAAATAAGTACTACCATTCTCTGTAACCACACGGCACACACATTTCCTCGGGAACGCAAGCAGAGACCCTCACTCTGCAACATGTTTCTGGGACATCACAGAGCTGAGGTTGCACATCTTTCTGTTGAGATCCACATTATGACAGCCATGTGTTTGTGAGCAGGATGCTAGCCCTCGCTTACAACTCCAAAAGCTTTGCTTCAGCACAGCTGTGCAGGGACCTTCCTGGCCCTGTTTTAATTAGTATCATTAACTTCCTATTTTATAGCCCTAGCACTGTAGAGCTTCCAGAATTTGACAGTCAGAAAAATCTCTGAGTATTATTTCATCATTGAGAGAAGTTCTGCTGCTTTATTTGTTCATTCTAAGAAAACTCATAGGCATCCACATGCTGCATATAATATTGCTGCAAAATTCTACATGCCCCTGGTTAAGCAAGGCAGTCTAGAACTATTTGATGGGTTGAGGGTGAAAATGGTTGAACAATACACTCCATTTCTTGTTCGTGGCCACAGAGTCAAGGAAAGATCATTTAGAAATGGGTCCTCCTCTGTCCCAAGTTATGCTTATGTAATCCTCGGAATTTCAAAATTCTACGTATTAGGGGTCTTTATGCAAAAAATTTTATTTTAAAACATGAAGAAAGATGGTTTCAAAACTGTAAATTAGATCCTAATAAAATCAGTTTACCAATCTGCTTGGTAATTGGTGTTTCTGTTTTTATTTTCAGCAACGTATTCAATAAGCATGATCAATATTTTTAGGGTCCATTGGATGAGAGACTAGATAGGGAAAGAAGAACAGAAAGAAGAGGTTATGGACAGAAAAGAGAACAGGGGTGAGAAAGAATAGACAGCTGGATTGAGAAAGACAGAAAAAGTATATAGAGAAAGCAATATGGAAGCAACACAACTGGATGCTTCTCTCCTAGCCAAGAGCATGTAAGAGTCCTGGAGACCACAAAGCATCCACACTGTGGAAAAAAAATGTGAGGAAAGAAAACTCAGGAGGTACTATAGTGTAGCAGAAGGGCAAGGCATGGTGAAACATTGAAGGGGAAGAAAAGATGAGTCACCAGCCCAATGGTAAACCAAGGGGTTCTTTCAAAGGATAGCATCAGGGCTGCTCCAGCTGTGCTCCAGTTGTTATTGTGAGCACCCTCACAATAAATAAATGAAGGAACCTCATTTTCTAAAATAGAGTTTGCATCTATATCTCTAGGGAAAACTGGCTCTCTAGTACATGTTATAGCATAATTGAAAAAACATCATGGTGTCATAGAAATGTTATGAGTGTCTTGGGAAAATCAAGCCATTTTTCAATCTTCTTGAAGTACATTTGTATATTTTGCTAAAATTGCAATCAATATTAAGCACATGATTATTCCTGCTTGATCCTTGACTCCTTGTAAAAACAAGCATTTTATTCCCAGTGGGTTCAAGGACTAACTGTTCTAATTAGTAATGTACAAGGGATTAAAAGATTCTGTTGGACAGGGAAATATGAGACAGAGAAGAAAAGGCAAGAGACAGTAAAGAACCGAAGGGGATGTTCTTGCTTCTAGGGGTGTAGGAGGCAAGACAGCCTAGCACATGAGTGAAAGACAATACGCTGGCTCTGTGGTCTCCCAAGAGTCTAAATTAGAGTCTACAAAGCTGATGAAAATTTGATTGTTAAAGTTTTTATATAACATGGCTCACTATATTAGAAAGTAATATAAAAGACATGTTTAACAATGAAGGAGTGTGACTGTATTCCCATAGTAAAAGTTACTAAACCCTAAGCCTTATGAGATGCTGCAGTAATGCCATCCCTGGTTAGAAGGAATGTGCACAATTCTATGCTATCTTCCTAAGGGAAGATATTCATGATGATGTCAACCCTCATGTTGCTCTTGAGCAAAAATATTTTTCCTTCACTTAGTTAAGCGCTACTTTTAAATGATGGGGTGGGGGGTGTTTAATTGGTTTGGTTTGGGTTTGGTTTGGTTTTAATGTTTCAGAGTGCTTTAAAATTCTCTCAAAAAGGAGATAAAAGTTTTTTATGGTTATCACTGCAACCTAGCATATTATAGGAGTCAGCTTGGTATCTGTCACTTGTTCACATAACCTAATCACAGATGCCTGAAATTCTGTCCTTCTCCTGGAAGAGTAGTGAGTATTAAAAACAAGAGAAGACTGACCATACCCCAGAGGCAGCTAGCTACTCATTCTTTTTTTTCTGAAGAGGGAAACAAGCAAACACAGCACTCTTCACTCCTTTTCTGACTAAGATAACAAAAGCAACTGGGAATGAGTTTGTTAGAAACATTTTCTGCCTTCAGAGACATTTCCTGGTGTAACCAGAAAGACCAAGGGGCAGGCTAGAGTGTTAGTGTGGAAAAGAATTTGAGAAGCAAGCAAGCAGCCTGTTGCTCCCATTTGTTTGTAATGGGATGGCAACCCTAATGAGGTGGTATAGTTGCCTTATTCATAAGAGAGTTTTACTTCCTTGGGTTCCAGGCCAAATCAGCTTTCTAATATGGAGTGATAGCATTCAATATAAGTTAGCTATGCGTTGACAATTTATTAATATCTGCCTGAAGTCAGTTCCTGGTGACTTATATCCTGGCCCTCCTCAGCAGTCCTATCAGGTGCAATGAGAAGCAATAACAAGTGCTAAGCTTGTATTGTGCTTCGCCTCATGTGCCTGCCGTACAACTGTGGGAACAGTCTAGAACACTTTCTAGCAGTGACACACCTAAGTTCCCCTCACACAGGAGAACATTTGCAGCCCTTGCGACAATTGTGTCTGCTTTTTTAGCTATAGAGTTTGATCTAGTGTTAACAAAAGAAACACAGGGCCTCTGTTCTTTACAGAAAGAAAAGAACAAAAAGAATCACTTGCCTGGGTTTGTTTGAAAAGTCACCTGTAGGTAGGTATGTTGTACCTTGAAATAGTAAAGCAAAGCAGAGAATTCCCTTTTAGATACTGTCTGTCCTGCAGTGAAAGCCCATGCTTAAATATGAAAAAGTTCCCTAACTACATGATAATAAAGTTCATTGAAATTGGTTCAACATCTCTCAGTAGTCAACGTTGAGAAAGGAAAAAGCATTCCAGGTTTTTTGTACTCTGAGAGTTTGGGGTACTTGAAGATTTCGGATAGTAAATTTTTCTTTCTTTTTTTCCTCTTCTTGTTTTTCAACCTAACTTATGCTTATGCCACAGACAAGTGAATTATTTGAACCATTAAAACACAGCAGGGCATTCTGCCCTTCATGTCACCATCTGCAGCACCCCGTGGTTCAGGAGGTGAGCATTCAGACACCCAAGAGGCAAGCGCTAAGGAAGATGTGTTCATCTCGGAACAGGGTTCTCGGATTGCTTCTCATCTACTGTCTGAAATCAGAGCTTTGTGGAAACTGCTTTATCACTGCGTTATATGATCAGCGTAGCCCCGCATTTAATTATCCAGTTTTTGAGAGGAAAAAATAAATAAATAAATAAACGTTTTCATGTGAAGTTCAAAATGGGAGTTGCACAACTAATTCTAGAACAAAACTTTCCGCAGCACATTTACTACCTCCCCTCGTGATCACTCAAGTCCTTGAAAAATTAAAATAAAGCAAGAAAGAAAACATGCTGACAGGAAAATTGCTTCTGAATTATCATGTACCCCAGACAGGAAGATATTTAAGAAAACAGTAAAAGAATAATTAAAGGTATCTTTTTAAAAGTTTCTTGCAAAGTGATTTAAACTTTCGTTCCACTTCAGCTATAGGGCCAACGCTGGCAGCTTATGCCACAGGAAGTGGAGCCCCACAGAACGCCGGAAGCTGTTTGTTGGGTTGCCATGATTCTACCCACGCAGAAGCTGTCTACGTACGCTATGTTGTCTCTGTTGTTTTATAACAAGGTCTTGCTTTGTACCTAGGGCTGGCCTCAAACTGGCAGACTCCATACACCTGGCTGGGATCACCCAGAGTACTGCGCCATACCAGACTTTATTAAAATCTAGACACTCTCCTCATCGTGCTAAAAGGAGCGCGAGTTATCCAGACTCTACCACAGTGTTTTAACAAGCAGAAAGCCTGTGCGCTTTCTCTTCCATTGCATGCGAAATGATAGGAACACGTATTTAAGGGTGGACTATTTAATACAAGTGATCAGTTTTGCAGATAAATCACTAATGTGATTTATCTGTGATCCTAGCTTTGTGGTGTGTCTTGATTTTCTTTTGACTTTTCTCCCCTAAAACTGCCTAGAAGTCTTACATACTGAGGCTCTTATATGATTAGAGGGCAAATAACAACAGAGCAGAAAATATAAACACTGTGATAAAGTAGTGTTAACTTTGTGCATATACCAGTATCTGGGAAATACCAGGGGTCCAGGTACCACAAACAGAGAACAACTAAGTTAGTTAAAAAAAAAAAGTCATTCTTTATCAGATGACAAAGAGCAAATATACAGTAGAGATCAATTGCTTTTATCATTTGCCTTATTAAGGTACTGGAATAATTGATGGTAATTTAAATAAATGAAATTAGAATATAACTATTTGAAAAGTGGGGAAAGACTAATATGCTGTTGTTTTACAAAATAAACTCTCCTTAAATGAGAAGAAATAAATGAGACTTAAGATCAACTCAGCAAAATGGAAATTACAACTGGTCCTATAAGCCTAGCCAATTAGTGCACCTAACAAGGTACACTTTCCTAATCCATTGTCATTTTTAACTGTGTTCTAAATGCTCATACCCACAGATCCTCACCCATCACCAAAGGGAGGGGGAGAGAGAGAGAGGAGAGAGAGGAGAGAGAGGAGAGAGAGAGAGAGAGAGAGAGNNAGAGAGAGAGAGAGAGAGAGAGAGAGAGAGAGAGAGAGAGAGAGTTGGTTCTTTCACAGCAGGTAGAAACCATTACAGAAATCTTCAACTGGTCACAATACAGAGAATATCTGACCATCTGCTCAGACTTCACTGATAACTCTATAGCATAACCTCTACACCTAAGGGTTAGGAAACATTACAGAAGAGGGAGCGGAAAGATGGAAGAACAGAGGACCTAGAAGGCTACTGTGAGATTGTGTCTTCTCTACATGAGTGATATGCCAACAGTGTGGTCACCTAAACAAGACTTTCACAATTACAGAACAAACTGACATGTCAGTGTGGAAGGGGACTTCTCACAGGGCCTCAATCCTAGATGTAGAGATGCAGGCAGTTAAGGACGTCTGAGAGAGGGAGGAAGAATTTTCCTTCCCCAGGTGTAAGCCCATTAACTGGTCATCGAATATCAAATGGCCAGCCCTGAAACCATGTGAGCAACACTTAATGCACTCAGCAAGCTGCGTTTGTATATTTATTCATGTATGTGTGTGACAGTATCATGAAGACGAAAGGGAACGGGCAGGAGAAGGCACAGAAGTGATGATGAAGGGAGGGGAAATACTTCTTGACTAAGAGCCAGAGGACCAAGAGGTGATCTGAAGACAGTACATGCATATGGAATAAAAAAGTAAATTTCATAAAAAGAAACTACCTAAAATCTAAAACTAATAAAAGCATCATTTGTCCATAAGGTATGATAAATCCCCAAAGAAACTCTGTAGGAGTGAAGACATGGCTTGGCCTTCATTGCTCTCTGTGAGCCATGCCTCTTACCTCTCTGCCCATCTCCTGTGATGCCTTTATCATATGTTGCTCTAGCTACACTGGTTTCCGTGTATATAGCAGGCATCATTGGATGGTTATCAGGTCAGCCTGGATCGCACACAGCTAGTTTACCATTCACTTAGGCCATTCTCAGCAAGGCTCATTTGAGCACTAGTCTGAACCTCTTTCCTGTGCTCATAGTTGTCAGCCTTCTACTTTATTTCTCTGTTTCCTGTACTCGACCTCTCTGACAGAATAGATATCCCATAAATGCAGGGCTATTTCAATCTACTTTATTATCGATGTATTCCATGCAACAAGAATAGGGCTTGTCAAGTACTGGATGCTCAGAAAATACTTTTTAGACATGAGTTTGGTGAACAACAGAAAATAACTGCAGAAAAGAGCTAAGGTTGTTATTTCTCATGAGAAACCCCGGAGAACTATCTGGGCTTCATCTTGTGCATGCATCATCTTAATAAGAGCAAGGAAAAAGTATAAAAAGAAATGAGAAATTAAATTTTCCAAACCAGTAGAAAATATAAGTTTGGGAGTGGGAAGAGAAAGACTGAGAGAAAGCAAGGCAGGGCAGGAACTAAGAAAGAAACAAAACAAACTGGGGGAAGGCATTGAAAATGGGGCAGGAGGTTAAAAAAAAAAATCAAGCCAGGAGCAGCCTGACCAGGAGCCCCACAAGAGAACAGAATGGGGTGTACTGGCATGACACTGGCTCTTATGACTATTTTTTAAATTGGGCTTATTGATGCACATATAAAATATGTGTGGGGTTTTTTCCTCTTCACAAATAACGTTTATTTACAACAGACTTGGTTTCTTTCTTCCTCAGTCTTTAGAGGAGGCATTTGGCATCAGTAGCCAGAGGGAAAATCTGCTGAGAAATCAGACTCATTCCGCCCCAGCTAGAGCTTGGGGAGCTCACGAGCTCAGTCCAGTCCCAGTTCTGCCTCCACAGACATCAACAACTCCCCACCCTCAGGGCCAGAATCACTAATGACAGGACTTGGGGCACTGCCTTATCCTACCTGAACCACCAAATCTCCAGGTTTTCGGGGGCCTCAACGCAGCCCTGTGATACTGGCACGATCCTTCGGCACCTGTACACTGGCCATCAGGTGAGGATCAGGATACAGGCTGGGTATTTGGATAGGAGGAGGGGCCGTCAGAGAGCCTATTGAAGATGGCGATCCAAAGGAGCAAGTGGAAACCCATGGGCTTGGACTTCATTTGAAGTGACTCCAGTATATTGCAGGACAGCCACTGCTTGGTGATTTTACACTCCCCTACTAGAGTAGGCCAGAGAGTTCATCCTCTGGTTAACATTGTCCTTTACAGAGGTGGTACCACCTTTTACATCAAGTGTAAACATAGTTGGCATTTCAGAGCCTGCGAAGATGTCAGATAAATTGGAAAGAGTTAGTGGTGCTACCTGGAGTTGATGGTCTTGGCAGAGCTGGTGCCCAGGAGAAAGGCAAGCTTATGGGCTGCCAAGATGTAGACTAAAAAAGACAGATATAACTACCGGCAGATCCAGCAATACCTCTTCTAGGTATATACCCAGAAAATGTTATAACTGGTAATAAGGACACATACTCCACTATGTTCATAGCTGCCCTATTTATAATAGTCAGAAGCTGGAAAGAACCCAGATGTCCCTCAACAGAGGAATGGATACAGAAAATGTGGTACATTTACACAATGGAGTACTACTCAGCTATTAAAAACAATGCATTTATGAAATTCTTAGGCAAATGGATGTATCTGGAGGATATCATCCTGAGTGAGGTAACCCAATCACAAAAAAACTCACTTGATATGCACTCACTGATAAGTGGATATTAGCCCAGAAACCTAGAATATCCAAGGTACAATCTCCAAAACACAGGAAAATCAAGAAGACGGGAGACCAACACGTGGATACTTCATTCCTCCCCAAAATAGGGAATAAAATACCCATGAAAGAAGTTGCAGAGACAAAGTTTGGAGCTAAGACGAAAGGATAGACAATCCAGAGACTGCCCCACCTGGGGGTCCATCCCATAATTAGGCACCAAATGCAGACACTATTGCATATGCCAGCAAGAACTTTCTGAAAGGACACTGATATAGCTATCTCTTGTGAGGCTATGCCAGTGCTTGGCAGATATAGAAGTGGATGCCCACAGTCACCTATAGGATAGAACACAGAGACCCCAATGGAGGAGCTAGAGAAATTATCCAAGGAACGGAAGGGGTCAGCAACCCTATAGGTGGAACAACAATATGAACTAATCAGTACCCCCAGAGCTTGTGTCTCTAGCTGCATATATAGCAGAAGATGGCCTAGTCAGCCATCATTGGGAAGAGAGGCCCCTTGGTCTTGCAATCTTTATATGCCCCATACAGGGGACGGCCAGGGCCAAGAAGTGGGAGTGGGTGGGTAGGGGATCAAGGTGGGGGGAGGGTATAGGGGACATTCGGGATAGCATTTGAAATGTAAATGAAGAAAATATCTAAAAGAAATTTAAAAATAAATATATATATACATATATATATATGTATATATATAAATTTGTTGAGTCTGGACATATATATAAAAATGTCACTATGATCAAGACAATAAACAGACGTTATCACCTCCAAGAGTTCTGTTTATATGCCCCTTTTTATTGTTAAGGTCAGAAAAACCATTTAGAATGAAAGCCATTGTGTTAAATATTTAAATGCAAAATAGGTTATGATTAGGCATTACCTCCTACAGAAAATCACTAGAACTGCAACTTTCTACCCACTGGTGACTTTGTGGGGTCTTGGAAATAGGATTTTTATGGATGAAGGCCTACCCACACAAGGCATAGGACCTTGCAAACAAAGCAATCACTTAATTATGCTCAGCCATGTAACTCAGTATAGGAAAAAGCTTTGCAGCAGTCTTCATAGGCTGAATCCTGGAGAAAATGATAAATGACAAATAAACTCGTCCTTACAACCACTCACAGGCCCTGATATTGGGGACGGTCTTGTGTGCTGTGCATTCAGATGCTGAGTTCTGTGCCCCAAGATCATGTTGCATCTGGACATAGGCAGCATTGACCAGCGTGATATAAAGAATGTCCCTGAGTAATCTCTGATTGGGTAACAAAAGGCTAGAGCCTGTAACTGGGCAGGAGAGAGAGGAAAGCTATAGAGTTGGGGGTCTCAGATACAGACCAGATAGAGGATGAAAGGAGGTAGAAGAAAGAAGGTCATTATGAGGCACCATGAGCAGGTGGCCAAGAGAAGCTCTCCCTGATGACACATATGCACAGAGCAAGCCAGGACAGACTCAAACACCCAGGAACTTAGGGCCTGTAGCTGGGGTGTAGGTTAGAACAACTTAGAACCTGCTCAGTCTAGGCATGCTAATAAAAAATAGCAGGTTACTGTGTCTTTTATTCGGGAGCTATATGGGCTAGACTGGAAAAAAGAATGACTTGTCCGAACTGCACCATGTACTGAAGGACACAGGAGAGTTACTGAGGAGTTTGAGGCTTGATAGTGCCCACCCTGAATGAAGCACCACAATTATAGTTCATATTGTAAAATGTTGTCTTTAGTTCAGGAAGCAGTGAAGAAACTTTGAAATAATTAAGCAGGGAAGTTCTGGTCTACCTTTTAACTCCATTGTATTTTAGACATGAGTAGAAGAGTTGATGGGGTCTATTATTAAATAAGAGTTCACTGTCTCCCTAGAAGATACGGCACACGTAGAAAGATGTGTGCAGATTAAATTGTTATATAAGTAGTCGAATTACCTATACTTACGCTTGGTTGGCTAGATGGTGGGATGAAAAGGAAGCTGTGAAATATGACTACATTGTCTAAATTTGGCAATCACATGGAGGGTGGCAGTAGCCATTGTATAGACAACACTTTAGGTGCTAAATTTAAAGGCAATCTGTGGAATGGCAGAACATTAATTTAATTGGGGTTTTGTGAGATGTTTTGAGGAAGATGAAGACAAGGAGATGAGTAAGAATGTATTCAACAGAAGATATCCCAGGAAGTCTTGCTTTGGAGAACACATGTGCCGTCCATCTGCTCATGAGTGAGAGTCACTGAACCCAACTAAGAAATGCCATCTACAGAGTAGAGTTCCAAATAATGGAGGAACAGTGACTGCTACCATAGGATAAGGAAGTCAAGGATTCATTCATAGATCAACCAGACAAGAGTAGATGGAGAATGGGCACAGCAGGGTCCCAGCAGCAGCACCCCACACGGCAGCTTCTTCTTCGGAAAGAGAAGAAAACATTCCAGCAAGTCTTCCTGGGATTGGTCTGCGATAAACAGTAGAATCTGCTGTGGGATTAGAAAAGTTGCTCTTCTTTAAAGATTTATTCTCAGGGCTTAATTAAATCCAATAGGAATGTGGTACCTACCAGAGACGGTAAGTCATAAATAGCAAAACCAAGAGGGAGAAGCACTCAGCAACCTCTAGTAACCTTGACTTTCTCTGAAACACAGAGACGCTGTACTGAGAAAACTTGGTACCAACATATTTAAAGAGACATTCTGTGGTGAGCTCAGAATCATGAATTATGTATTGTAAAGTATAACTCTGTAAAAAAAATGCACTCAAGTTCAATGGATCATGGCTGTTTAAAATCAATTATAAATAAATTATGTCACTAATAAGTATAATATGAATTCCAGAACAACAAAAAGTCAAAATCAGTTTTATCCTGTTGGGAACCCATTCTTCTTTCTTTCTTAAATAAAACCAAGACTTGAAACTATTTACAATGATATCTGGTCAAATAACTGCATGTTCTGATGTCTTACAGCTATACATAGATAGCAATGTGGTACGACTAAGAGGCACAGGGACTTCTAGGAAGTCTCCTTATATTTAATAAAAGAGGCTTTCTTTTGCCTCTTTCTCATTCCTGTTGGCTGAAATTTCCATGTTCCACTGAGGAGCCACTGAGATCTGGGAAGCTAATCATTATGCTTAAAGAGCAACCAGGAGAGAAACTTCAGAGTTTCCTGGTGCATTTGAGATGCCACCAGAGAGCTTGTCTGCCAGTGGAATCCATTCACTTGTGAGGACGATGCTATCTAGATTATTCCATTGCTTTGCCATACACATCTTTAGCTCCAAACTAGGATATAATACTCCAAGAGGAATTACAGCAGAGATTAAAAAAAAAAAAGCCAGGGAAATTTTATGGATGAGGCTACATAATGGGAATCAACAAATAATGTTCTAAAATACTGCTAAGTAAAGTGGATTAAACACACCCCCTTTTGGAAAATTTTGACAAACTGTAAGTATTAAGTTTAATGTGAGTATGCTAAATAATTTTTGCTTTTTATATACTTTTCTGATTTTCATAAAATTTAACCATATCTTCTTTTTTCTAATATAACCTATTTCATAGTACAGAACAAAAAGTTTCTAGTACTAGAAAGAATATCCAAAATTTAGAAAAAAAAATCAGAAGAGAGGTGAAAAGGTGGGAGACAGATCACCAAATCCCTTTAGAGGCTCACACCCAGGAGAGGAGGTGCTTAAAGACACCAAGAGACTGTAGAAGAGAATTTTGAATTTCTATGTAGTCACTGAAGACCACAGAACCTGGGAAATGAGCCAGGTATGAGATGGGCAAATGTCCCAGGAATTATAAAAACCATAGAAGACTAGATTTAGTAAATGAATGGCTTATGAGAATTTTAGGATAGGGAGGGGGATCTTTTAAGGAAGTGACTTGGTGCTGTGCCAAAGTGGGATGCTGTGAGTGCTTTTTGTCTTCCTTCCATTTTCTGTTGCCCCCCCTACCCCCCCCAGGTACCACACCTCACCAGTTTACTATTGCCTGCTGGCTATCCTTGACTAATTACTCTTGTACTATGAATACGATATTCAATCGAGGAAGACAAAACAAAATGACAAATTACGTATGATAGTAAAATATTTTAATGGAATTTGTTCAGGGAGCATTATAGTATGTACACTATCAGCTGGTGGAAGGAAGTGTTTCCAATTGGGCACCATTAGGAAGTTAATCTCCCTATGAGGAGGGGAGAGAATATTTTTCAATTCTTAACTCACCTTCTTCAGCTTTTCTTTCTTCCATCCCTTGAACTCAATTCAATGCACATAGTTGGGGGTTAAATTACAGAGGAAAGGAAGAAAGACTAATCATACGGAAAAGAATCATTAAGCAACTGCTAAAAACACACATTAAGTATAATACATTTAGAATAAAGGTCTCTGAATGCCATGCTTAATGGCTCTATGCTAAAACTGAAATTTGATCAATTATGGATGAATTTATGAATAGTACCTTCTGGAATAGGACTGGTAAAAGCTGTAAGTAAAGAAATCATTATTATATTTGATTGAAGAACTTCACCAGCTTCATAATAAAAAAAAAACCGTACATTTATAGATTGGTGAACATTTGAGATCATTTTATAGAGACCTCCCCTGATTAGGTTGAATCAATTGTATTATCCCTCATTGCCTAGGATGGGTAGCTATTTCAAATCATTCTTCTATTATCCTCTTGAACTCCCAAGGAAAACACCCTGGTAGTTGTGGTTGGGGTTACTCTGGGAAAGCAGATCTTTCCTTATACACAGTTCAAATGCTGCTGCCTACAAGAAATAAGCCAGGTAAATAATCTCCCCTCCAGATGCTGGGTTCCAAGCCTCATTCCAGCCTACTCTGCTGCCTGTCAGACCACAGACAGATGTGCTGTTCGCCAGTCTCAATCTACCTGAGTGTTCCATAGTGCTCTCACAAACTCATATGGAGCAGGATAGAAGACCTCATCATCCCAAGGATCTTTATCTACCTTCGTCCATGGTGCCATCACCTCCATCCATTCTTTCTAATCAAGCTCGACACCTGGAAGCTGCCTATTATCTGCCTGTTTCCCTCCTGCCATTCCCATCAACTATGGGAACCACTGATACTCCCTCTAAAGTTCCCATCAATCAATTTCATTATCTTCATTCCCTGGGCCGCTGCCCTAGTTCAATCTTCTTTCTATGGATGTCTGGAGTTATCTTTCTAAAATAAAAAACTAAGTATTTCGCAGTCATGCTTTAAGAAACCTGCTATAGTTCCTAATAAAGCTTTCAAATCCCTTTAGAATTGAGTTCTGCTTTGTCCTACCTTATCTTTCTCCCCCTCTCTGGCCCTTTCTCCATCCCTATCTTCACACACAAGCACACACACACACACACACACACACACATACACACACACACACAAAGCCTATATATAAATCACTAAGTCTTCTAAGTAAAACTAATAATAATAATAATAATAATAATAACAACAACAACAATAATAATAATAATAATAATAATAATAATAATAATAATAATAAAGCCTTAACACAGAGCCTTCCCTCTGGATGTAGAATTATGTCTTTATAAGTAACACTGTCACAGGCAATAATGCTACTGCATGTCAGTCTTAGCTCAAATTCTACCACCTTTGCAATGGCTTCTCTAATTCTAAAGGCCAAATTAATATTTGCTGCTTTTGTGTTTTCATAACAAGATTGCAATGCTGTATTTGTCATTGTTTTGGTTTTGGTTTTTGCAAAACAAGGTTTCTTTGTGTGGCCCTGGCTGTCCTGGAACTTGCATGGTAGACCAGGTTGTCTCCAAACCCACACATCTGCCTGCCGCTGCCTCCCAAGTGCAGGGATTAAAAGTGTGTGCAGTCACTGCCCAGCTGCAGTGGTGTCTTAATTATTATTTTATTGTATGCTTGTAAAAAAACAAATACTGTTCAAATGGATTCAGAACTACAAGGGATATACAGGAATAAGACCAAAACATTCATTTGCAGTGTGGCTGGCTAAACAGAACATCCCAGAAATATCATCTAGAGGCCAAGGAATATAGATGAGAGGGTTAAAAATAAGAGTTTCCATTGGTTTGATGCTTAGCTTGTATTTACCATGTGTAGATTTTTCACTGTATGAGATATTAGAGCCATATTCCATTTTTCACATTTTAAAAATAAATTTTAATTGAAATACCATTATATCATTTCTCCCCTCCCTCCAGCACCTTTCATGCTCCATCATACTTGAGTGATAGTCCCTTTATCTTTGATTATTTTGTTATATACACTTATATATGTATATACATATATATATTTGTACACATATATACATATATAGCATATATGTGTGTATATAGTATATACATATATATACAAGTATAGGGATACAACCTGCTAAGTTTGTTTCTTGTTGTCTGTGTGTATATTGTTTCAGGGCTGATCACTCTGAACAACAAACAAGGGATAGAAATATATTCTTAGAAGACCATACATGGTACTCAGAAGATGGCAATCAGGAGGCACGCAGGTCTTACAAAACAGAAATGTGATAAAAAGACAGAAGGATAGACTATGATTAGTCTTTGCTTTGAAAACAAGTAGAAGGTCAACATACTCAGGCTTTCTTCTTCCAACTAGATCAAAGAGAGAAGGGTGAGTGGTGGTGTAGTAGGGGAGGGGAACACAAAAGAACAAAGTATAAAGGCACATGTGTCTGAAGGTGCCATGATGAAACCCCTCCTTTTGTGAGCTAATCTAAAAGAATAATAATAAACCTTAAGAATTAAAATAAAAGAAAGCCAGGGAGGAGTTGAATTCCTTCAGTATTGCTAGATTAGGCAAACATTAGGAATGAAGATATGAGTAAAGAAGCAGCTTTCAACTCAAAATAATGAGGGGCAAATAACATTTAGAAGTATGAACAAGCAGGGGGAGAATGAGGGGATAGGGGATTTTCAGAGGGGAACTAGGAAAGGGAATAATATTTAAAATGTAAGTAAAGAAAATATCTAATGAAATAAATGAATAAATAAACAAATAAATAAATAAATAAATAAATAAATAAATAAATAAATAAATAAGAAGTGTGAACAAATATGATAGTGCTCATGAAAGAGTAAGCTTCCTGCGGGGGGGGGGCGGGGGGGATTGCAAGCTTGTACAACAACTCTGGAAATTAGTCTGGCGGTTCCTCAGAAAATTTGACACAGTACTACCAGAAGATCCAGCAATACTTCTCCTGGGCATATACCCAGAAGATGTTACAAGGACACATGTAATAAGGACACATGCTCCGCTATGTTCATAGCAGCCTTATTTATAATAGCCAGAAGCTGGAAAGAACCCAGATGTCCCTCAACAGAGGAATGGATACAGAAAATGTGGTACATTT
>NC_034594.1:6443070-6447384 GCF_900095145.1 Mus pahari | reverse complement strand
AAAAAAAAAAAAAAAAGAGTAAGCTTCCTGTGGCAGAGGTATCCAGCCAAGGCACTGGACAATCTCTGCAGTCACATAGTAGAAAGGCCTCAACGGAGTAAGGGGAGACCCCTGGGGGTCTCCCAAACCCATCGACACCACCACCAAACCTCACATCATTAGAGCAAAGAACTAGAGGCTGAGTGGACTTCCTTTCTCAAAGGCAGTGCATTGGCTCGCTAGGCGCACTGTGCACTTCCTAATTACTCACATGGTCTGTCGTCTGTGTCTCCACCACATCAACTTTAGAGGACCCTTTCAGAAAGTTCGTGATTACCCTAACCCAACCCTTCTTGCTACTTTTAGAAATCAAAACTAGTTCTTTGCATTGCCTCATTTGGGACCAGAATTAGGAAACTATCACACAGCTAATCTAGTCTGTCTCTCGGTTAACTTCCTAGATCATTCTTTAATGTAATAAATACGTAAGTGCTGTGTCCCTGAGGAAAGGGGGGTCAGGTGCAAACTGCCAATCAAAGCAGACATGCATGCCATACACCGCACAATATGCTTAGTCAACACGTTCTTGTATAGATGTCCTCTGGGTAAGAGGTAATGCAGGCCAACAACTCCGCTTCCCTGGCACTTCTTCCATTATGTTATTAAAGGCTGGAATAAACTTAATAGGGGCTAATTACATTACTGGGGCTTTGGGCTTTAAAAAAAAGAAAAATCAGAATTACATTTGCTTGTTCTTAATCCCTCACTCTTCTCAGGACTTTTCAAAAGATAATTGCTTGTAATTCTGAAAGTTCATGAGTTAATTTGCTTAAGACCCCAGAAACACACATAAGACCAGAGGAAGATCTAGGGACACAAACTGTAATCTTTTTCAGTAGTATTGGTAGAGATTCAATGATTATGAACATGCTTCACAAATGAAAGAAAAAAATACATCCATAGATAGATAGATAGATAGATCCATGAACTTAATTTTTTCTTTCATTTGCAAAGCATGTTCAATATATATATATATATATATATATATATATATATATATATATATATATACACCCATCAACAAAATTCTGAATTATTAATTCTAAGTAGCATTTGTTTTAGCTTTCGTATAGACATGTATATGTGTTTGGGTTTTTAATTCTTTTTTTTTTTATTTCAAGTTGGATGTGTATCCATCATGAACATGCAGTATCATAGAGACCAGAAGAAGGCATCAGGTCTCCTGGAACTAGAAGTACAGATGCCATGTGGGTGCTGGGAACTGAGCTCAGGTCCTCTGCCAGAGCAACTAGTCTCATTACTGCTCAACTATCTCTTCAACCATGTGTGTGTTTAGGTTTTTTTTTTTTTTTTGAAGGAAAAGGGCTTTTAGAGAAAATAACAAAAGACCTCTTTATTCCATTTACATTAAGTACTTTTTTTCTAAAAGTAACTGCTACGGAAACATGTTTTCTCCTGCAAATATGTATGCACTTAGTACTTTTACTAACACAAACAGCAGTTTTGTTTATATTATCTCATTCAGCTTTTACCTATTTGATACATTTTATGTGCATACAAAAATATAAACCTGTATCACTATATTATTATATGTTATAGATACTTTGTATTCTATTGTATAACCCCTTGTGAGTGCCTGGCCCTAACTGGTAGCAACATTTTGGGAGACAGAGCACATCAAGAAGAAATAGATAGCTCTGAATGTCTTATTGTCAGTTAGATATTGTTACAAGGCCCTCTGTTCACTGCTTCCTGTCCCCCACTAAACATCCATGCAAACCCCAAAGACCAGCACAGGGTTCAAGCAATTGTAGACTGAACCCTTAAATTAAATAATATTTCCTTTCTTCAAATTGCTTCTTTCAGATATTGCTACAATGATGAAAAATTCACTGACACATGGGTGTTGAAAAATATACGGCACAAGTACCCTATTAATGAAAATTTAGCTCACTCGGTTTCTGTTCTCATAACTAATATTATTGAATATCCTTGAAATTCTGTTTCTGGGAATAGGGAACCTTTTTGAAGATAAATTTCTATTAGTATAATTGTTGGATCAAAGGGTACATGTAGTTTAGAATATGCTAACTGTATCATGTACTTTATACTTATGAAGATAAAAATATTAATTTCCAGATGAAATTTATTATCATATTATTTTCCCCAAAACAAAAGATATCACATTCATATTTCACAAAATTTGCCCCAAATGATAGAACCTTACAAGCACTTTAAGGAGATACAGTCTGAATGACGTTTCATGTTCTCATATTTTGAAAGCTCTAACGAATAAGGAATAACACGGAGAATGATTATTTCATAAGAGTTAATTACTTAAACCATTAAAAGGTCTTATTCTCAGTGACAAGAAAGCTCTAGCTCCAAATCTGTGGGGCTTGGGAATTGGAGCGTGACACACAGCAGCGATTTCATATGTAACAGTGAGCAGAGCATGGGGGCTCCACCTGTGTAGCTATTCAGGAAGCATTTCATGGTTGTTATATTCTAAGGTAAAATTTTACATTAAATTGACATGCCTAGTCACATGTGTATAAGCTATGACTCAGACAAACTAAATTGTACCCCGACACAAAACAGGAAGTCAAAACCTACAGTAAGTTCATTTTGTATTTTTATTCTCTTCAAATATTAGTTTTCCTACTTGCTCTATTCTCTATGGTCCTTTCATCCCCTTTTAGTCCAAGAAATTCAGGGAGAAAACTTTCTGACTGTATTTCTAACTATCTAAAGGCAATCTGGATGCCAGATATGAAAAAGGAAAGATAGATGCCTCAAATTTTATGTTTAATCACACACATTTCCTTCTAGGATCTTTGGTCTCATCAGAATTGCTTAAAAAGCAAGGTACAGGCAACCAGTGATGGATCCCTTGTCAGTCTCAGTGGGCATGAGCAGTCGCTGGAGCTTGCAGTATCAGTTGCTAGGCAACCTGTTCATCTGCTGAGCCTGGTATTTCAATTCAGCAGCAGTAAACGTCTTGTTATGTTACGGTCATTTGAAACTACTTTCATTACATAATATCTAGCAGTATAATAAAGGAGTTCAAATGTTTAGGGGTGGGAGGCTAGCAGGGAAAATCATTGCAGCTGTGGAAACAAGATAACGTCAAATTGGGCTTTCTGAATATGAGAAAGTATGGAATTATGACATATTTAACACTCAGTTCTTCATAACACAGCCTATAAAAGCACCATGCCAGGCTATTTACTTGATAGTATCAAATGAAATCTTGTTACCATTTTTAAAAGTTTCTAACCTTCATTGACATGACTGTAGAATAGCAATGGCTTCGAGAAGTTAAGAATTTTTTTTATTATTGATTATTTTATTTATTTACATTTCAAATATTGTCCTCCTTCCTAGTCTCTCCTCTGCAAACCCCCCACCCAACCCCCCTTCTCCTTTGCCTCTAAGAGGGTACTCCCCCACCCACCCACTTACTCCTGCCTCACCCCTCAAGCATCCCCCTTCACTGGGTCAACAAGCCTCCACAGGACCAAGCACCTATTGATGCCAGAGAAGGCCATCCTCTGCAACATAGTAGCAGGAGCCAGGGGTCCGCCCATGTAAACTCTTTGGTTGGTAGGTTAGTCCCTGGGAGATCTGAGAGGTTAGGTTACTGGATGTTGTTGCTCTTCCTATGAGGTTGCAACCCCCTTTAGCTCCTTCAGTCCTTCAGATTGTGGATCTAGTAATGAAAGAGTAACCCTTAAGAACAGAAACATAGTATCTAAGCAATTTATTCCCCAGTTTCCAATCTTACCTAAGCCGTTCGTCTAAAGAAATGGCCACACTTTCATGACAAGCATTGGAACTGACTTCAAATTCTTTATCCTTCGATTTTTTTTCTTTTTCTTCTTTCCTTTTTTTTTTTTTTTTTTTTTTTCGAAGAAGCACATGATTATTGCAGTGAGATGGGTCAAATCCAGATTTTATTCACTTATCCAGTTTTTCCTATTGAATCCAAAACTATATTCTATAAAACAGAAATTGTCTTAAGCCATTTGGCTCCTATTTTTAAAAGTACCATAAATTGGATAGCTTATAGACAACAAAAGTATATTTTTTATCACTGCAAAGTCTGAGGATTCCAAAATTAAGATGCTGACTGATTCCACGGCTCTGATAAGGGCTTATTCTCTTTAGACAGAGTCTATGTGTCTTAGTCAGGGTTTCTATTCCTGTACAAATGTTGTGACCAAGAAACAAGTTGGGGAGGAAAGGGTTTATTTGGCTTACATTTCCATACTGCTTTTGATCACCAAAGGATGCAGGACTGGAACTCAAGCA